>NW_022196896.1:74845122-74868621 GCF_008632895.1 Mastomys coucha | reverse complement strand
TAAAATTGGAAATATTTAATAATTGATAGTATAATTAAAATTTAAAGAATATACACTAATGATTTGAATAGGTTTTTATATTCAGTGACTTGCATGGTTTTCACACTAGCACTTTTATCACTAATTTAGGAGAATCAGATGAATTTCCCAGAACTGCAGTTATTATAGACAGTTTTGAACCCCATGTGGGTGCTGAGAACTGAACCTCAGTTCTCTGTAAAAGCAGTAAATGTTAACTGCTAAGCTATTGCTCCAGCTCCTCATACTTTAAAAAATTACAATAAATTATGTATCTATGTTTCAACCAATTTAAACTTGATGAAACTTCAGTGGTTTAAGAGCCACATATGATACCTTGTATCATCTAAAAACAAAGATGTAATTGAAGACATGCTAACCATTGTAAAACCTAATTAAGCTTAGGTTTGAATCCTGAGTGACTCCTATAACTTCATATAAGCCTCCTTTCTCTCCCTGCACTCCAAAACGTTGAGCTACACTGAGACAATAGCTTTACCTCCCTGCTATCTAAGCGTCTTAGTTTGTGTGACAAAAAGCAACTTCAGAAAGAAAGTTTATTCAGCTTACACTTCCATATCACAATCTATCACTGAAGAAAGTCAGTGCAGGACTTCAAAGGAATTGGAGACAGTAACTGGTGTAGCAGCTATAGACTGATTCTGCTTTACTTCTCAGAGCTTACTCATCCTGCTTTCTAATACAACCCAGAACCGCCTTCTCAGGAGTAGCACTGCCCATTGGAAGTTGGGCCCTCCCACACTAATTAAGTCAGTGCCCCCATCTGCCTTGAAGACTTGCCTGCAGGCAACCTGATGAGGGCATTTTTCTCAACTGTGGCTCCTTTTCCCAGATAACTAACTTTTGTCAAGGAGTTGGGGGTTGGGCAGACAACTAACCAGGACACTGAGCTTTCATACTTGTGCCAGAATTGTTCGTTAATGTTTAATCTTTAAATTTCTGTCCTTCACTCTTATAAGAATAATGTTTTCCTCTACCTTTTTCCCCCCTTCTTTCATCTGTAAGTCCTAAGCCCTATGTATCTATGATAACTTTGCAGTTTCAATGTTGCCTCTTCATGATACTTAACAATTGCAAATCAGTCTCAAAACACTCAGTTAAGATATGATCTCAGTTTGGGGGTGAGAAAGTTGACAGAGAAATGTTAAATTCACTCAACATTTCAGTGATTTGGCTTAAAAGATCTTCCCCATTTACCATTTCCACTTCAATATACCTTCTGTGCCCTAAAATTCAGCTTAGTTGCTGTCTCTGGAGAGGAGCAGTTCTTGACCTTTCTATGAGTTAGTCACTAGGAAATACAGTCTTCTAACTCCTTACACTAACAGTTAATGTGTGTCTATCTTCTAATTAGATATGATTTAAACTTTTTAAAGTCATCTTTTTTAAACATTGATTTGTAGTCAGGATACAGCAGATACTTAAAATGTATTAAGTTGATAAGTAAATGTATAGAAACTTTATTATTACTACAGGTTTTTGAGAACAGAGATCAAGTATTCGTAGTTAAAATACTCATTTCCAATTTTACAGAAACCCTAAGTATAGCTTGGAGTGAAAAAGACAGGATTGTTTCTCAGTGTAAACAAGGGAGATTGTGTGGAGGGAATAAAGTTGGAGAGGTGGGCGAAGCATGCTTTACATAAGACCTTGTAAACCACAGAAAGGAGTCTGAACTTTATTTTAGGCACTATGAGAAACCATTGATGATTTGATCTATCTTTCAACCATGTAGTATGTTAAGCAATGCAAACACAGGATATTTGTGAAATGTAAACATTTAAAATGTTTCAATGTTAAATTTTTGAATTCTAAGTTACATTAGCTTTCAGAATATCTAAGATCCCTTGAAACATGTAATATAACATAACCAAAGCCATGAATTGTAACCTTAGGTTTATTAACTAGATATTAGAAATTGTTCAAATAAATGAGCTTTCATACTTACTGAAATTTTACAGTATGAAAGACTATATGCATAGCTTGTTTACATACTCATATCAACCACCATGTCTGGGTCTACAGTCACACAGGAAAATGACAGTGTTTAGAATCAAGGAGGTAGATAAGATACAGATATATAAACAAAATTAAAATCATCTTAAAGAGGATAGAAGCATTGTATATTTTATATATTCAATAGATCAAATGATATAGATATACCCTGAAAGATTAGGGCCTATTATAAAAAGGGCCTATTATATTGTACATTTGATAGTTACAAGTCTAGGGGTGACAAAGACACCATTTAAGAACAAAGAGGCTGGGCAGTGGTGGCTCACGCCTTTAATCCCAACACTTGGGAGGCATTGAGTTTGAGGCCAGCCTGGTCTACAGAGTGAGTTCCAGGGCAGCCAGGGCTACACAGAGAAACCCTGTTTCAAAAAACCAAAATAATAATAATAATAAAAAAGAACAAAGAGAACAGAGTTTAATAGGTTCACAGAATAATGCATAGCCTGGCACATTATTCATGAAATATTTCCTGTCCCCTTGGTAGAACTGCAAGTTTCTTTATTGAAGTTGGATGTGCTCATGCAACTTAAACTAGTCTGGGAAGTGTCATTATAAACATTAAAAGCAAAGACACAGGCCGGGCATGGCAGCACAATTCTATAATCCCAATACATAGTAAGCTGAGGCAGGAGGATCAGGCTAGCCTAAGCTCTATAGCTGAAAACATGTCATAAATCAAAACTTTTTTGAAGAATAAAAATTATAAAGTAATATAATTGGCATCCATTTTGAGTGACCTTCCTATCTCTGAAAAGCAAATATTGCATGCTTTCTCTCATTTGTGAACTCTAAATTTTACGCAGATACAAACAAGTATATATGCAGAGATGACATGAAATTGGAAGCAGAGTCTGGGGTAACAAAGAGCCCGTGGAAAGAAGATGGAGAAAGGGGGAGGGGAAGATGATAAAGGGGACTATACCCAAAGCTTATTATATACTTGCAAAAATGGCCTTACATAATTCCAAAGAAATAAAACAACTATAAACAAACAGATTCCATCGTGAAATTCACTACCCTCTCCTTCCCTGTGTCACAGTTACTGCTAATATCTGAACCTAGTAGCTGCTTTTTCTGTTTTGGAACCTTTGGAAAGTAAGTTTGTCATTTTAAGCTTCTGTAATTTTGAGTTGGTTACCCTAGCAAAGTTTACTGTACTCTAACTGAACCATCCACTATAAGAGAAAGGTTGGAGAAAGCACCTTAGATCTCAGATCAGAGAAGCCAGTCTCCTGGCAGCATGTTAAAAGGTCAACCCATAAATAGCCATTTAAAAAGCATATGCCCCAAATACTTGAATCCATGAACTCAAGTAGCCACATTTTATGCGTGTAATACTGAATTTCTGTTTTGGTTAGCTGTTATTTCCTCAACTGATTCCAAGATTGGCAAGTGTAATGAGTCAACAAAAAGATGCTCTCACAATCCACTCTTTTGTATATTCTGACAGAGGCCACCTCACAATGCAGTGTGTTTTGGATGGAGAGAAAGAGCATCTACATTATCAGTGGGTATTGGTCAGACCTCTCGCTGAGACTGGATGGCATATTCCACGGCAAGATGCATGATGCTAAGGAGAATGCTTACACTTTGGAGTTACACAGGCTTCAACTTGAATCCCAGCATGCAGTTCAGCTTCCCACAAGGCTGCTGTCATGGGTTACACCTTCCAGCTAACGTTGATTTCTTTCTAACAGGGGATTCTAGGTACAGCTTCTATTTTTAAAATTTATTCTTTAATCTTTTTTTATAGTCCAGACTTTATCCCCCTTCTGGACCACCCTCCGACTGTTGCGCATCCCACACCGCCTGTTCCCCCACAACTCCCCCCCACACCTGCCTGGTCTCCAAGAGGATGTTCCCACCCCCTACCCCACCAGATGTCTCACCACTCTTTGGGACCCCAAGTCTCTTGAGCATTAGATGCATCTTCTCTAACTGAGTCCAGACCCAGCAGTTCTCTGCTGTATATGTGTTGGGGCCTCATACCAGCTGGTGTATGCTGCCTGGTGGTGGCTCGGTGTCTAAGAGATCCCATCCAGGTTAGTTGAGACTGCTGGTCTTCCTATAGGGTTGCCCTCCTGCTCAGCTTCTTCCAGATTTTTTCTAATTCAACCACAAGGGTCATCAGCTTCTGTCCATTGGTTGGGTGTAAATATCTTTATCTGACTCTTTCAGCTTCTTGTTGGACCTCTTGAAAGGGCAGTCATGTTAGGCCCCTGATTGTAAGCACTCCACAGCCTCAATAATAGTGTCAGGCCTTGGGGCCTTCCCTTGAGCTGGATCCCAATTTGGGCCTGTCTCTGGATCTCCTTTTCTTCAGGCTCTTCTCTCATTTTTATCCCTGCTGTTCTTTCAAACAGGAACAATTCTGGGTCAGAGTTTTTGACTGTGGGACGGCAACCCCATCCCTCCACTTGATGCCTTGTCTTTCAAATCCAAGAAAATGACTGACATATGAAGACCCTCATATTCTATGGGGAGCAAAAGTAGAAGACGTTTGTGTGAATTAGCACACAGCTTTGTTAGTGTACTTCTAACAGGAGCTAGAATATAGGCAGAGGAGGAAATGAAAAATGGAAAGGTCTAGACATGAAAGGCAGGAGGCCATGGGCTCATGAATGGGTCACTTAACCTAACATATATAGGCAAGAGTGAAGAAGAGAAGATGGGCAGAAGAATAAAGATCCTAGACATAGGCCCTGTCTCCTGGTAATTGTAGATTTTCCTTTCCACTGTGTAAAGTAGGCTGTCGATGTGCCTTCATTGAATGTATTTGGCACAATTTTCCAAATGTCAAGAAGAAAATTAAGTCCATATTACAGTGAGAAACTCAATAAATAATGTTAATTTGAAATCTAAAGAATAAACTTTTATTATACGGGCAGTGACTGCGCATGCCTTTAATACCAGCACTTGGGAGGGAGAGCAAAGCAAATCTCTGAGTTTAAGGCCAGCCTGTTCTACAGAGTGAGTTTCAGGACAGCCAGGAGTACACAGTGAAACCCTGTCTCAAAAACAAAAACAAACAAACAAACAAATGAATAAACTTTTTTATTTAAAAATTTAATAATATGTCTTTTTTTCAATGTCTCTCTTGAACTGGGATTTAAGAGACTACCACCTACCCATCTGGCTGACCTGGGCAAATGTCCTGACCAGTCAGTGCCTCTGTTCCCACATCTATAAAATATTAACTTGCCAATGTGACCTCCAAGGTGCCTCCCAGATCCCAATGCTTGACTCTGAACACTAGTTACATAGAGTTGTGGGTTTCATCTGGAGAGTGTTAAACAAATACTAATAAATTCTCATATCTATATTTCCCCCCACAGATATCATGGAAATTGCAGGTGACACATTTGGAATACCAAATATGGTTAAAAAATGTTTAAATGTAGTGACTAGACAGGAGCTATAAACAGCTTAGCATAAGGCAGTTTTGCAAGAGCAATAAAGGCTTTATAGTGTTAGGTTAATAATCAAAGAAATGTTAGGGCATAGTATGAAAAAGGGCAATGATATACATAGCTAAAGGACCCGGTGCTATCGAGAACCTCAGGGTTAGGGGTTGTCCCTTGTCAGGGACAGTAGCTCTGTAGCTGGTAAAATGTCAGTCTCAGCGGTTTTCTTCCAGTGATGAATGTTTCTAGAATATAAAAGCAAAGTATTTCTGACCATATTCACGTGCAATGCAGGGGGCTGGCACTCACACTTGTGGCAGGGGACTGAGGCCATGGAAAGTGCGCATGCTCACTATTGGTAGCAACAGCTGCTGTCTCTGAAGAGCCCTTGCGGTCAGACTCCTCCAACAGTCTGCAGGACACTGGTGTGGGGATATCCTTGGCATGTGCTTCCAAAGAGTCACTAGAGAGAAGAGACAACCTCAGGTAAAAAGAAAGTGGGGGCACTGGCAGCAATACTGTCAGACATTTTTGACATTGGGTTTCAAGCCCATTGCTATATGGCTCTACTTTAGTGTGTGTGTGTGTGTGTGTGTGTGTGTGTGTGTGTGCCTTTTTAAGGTTATCTGAGCTCCCATTCTCCCTAAATAATACAATTATTTCACTCCTAGCAACCAGTTCCTGGAAAACAAAATGCCAGAATGATGAAAATAAGTCTTTTGCACATTTAACATTGATTTTTAAAATATTTTAAAGGTCTTAGGAGCAGAATCCCAGAATAGTTTTAATCATATGAGAGGCTATATCTGGTACCTTTCAGATAAGAAACAGGATCATGACCACTCTTGCTGTGGAAACACCCATTAACTCTCCCCAGCTCACTGCAATCTGATCTGCCATTGCTTACCTGCAGAAATGCAAAACCGACCCGGAAGCTCTTACTAAGTGTATTCAGCATCCCTTGCACTCAGTACACAACAGAAGGAAGGACACACGTTGCCTTGCATCTTTTTGAACTCAAGAAAAATTCATATCATCTCAAAGGACCTTGTTTTTCTTTTTTGTAAGTGAAGAGCATAGTAGACACGTCACTAAGCTGTTCTGAGAAATAAATAGTGCACAGACAGCATATTGTTTTGAGACAGGTACACACAGAAGCTCAACAGATGTTAACTTCTGGCCCATTGCATCCCATGTTCTTCCTAACCCGAGCCAAAATGACCCTTCTCAAATATAGCTAGGTTCCTGTTACCCTCCCACTAACACCCCTCAGTGGCTTGCCATGGCACTTAGGATAAAATTAAAAATCCATAATGTTTACTTCAAGGTCTATCTAGTCCTGAGTTTTAGCCACAGCTTTAGCTGACCTCCCACTCAAATTCTGTGCTGCAGACATGGTTGCCTTCCTCCAGATCTCCAAATTATGGCAGATCCAGCTCATGCCGTCTCCCTGAGTCCCAAGGAGAGATTTCTAGGGATTATCTTCTGTCACAAACATAAAGCCTGTCCTGTCTTTGATACGAACAATTTAATACTTTATAAAACGTATGTAAAATGCTGTATACAAACAGCTCCCAACCTACCATTTAGCGCAAATACCATCTTGAAGGCCCTTCTGAATGGTCATTTGTGGAGCTGTCAGTATGTGTACACACACCATTTTTTTTTTCTACTTGAAACTCATCTTTTCCTTTTGCTTCTGGCCAAACCTTAATCACCCTTCAGCTTAAATGTCAACCCCTCTTGTCGAACCCTGCTCAGTCCTCTCAAGTGGATGAATAATCTTGAGTGGCTGCTCCTCCCTGCTGGACTGTAAGATTTTTAAGAGGTTGATGCTTCAGTCTGGGTTACAGAGGGTATCAGGATGTGTTTCTTGCTGAAACTCATAAGTTAATGACCTTGCCCAGCATAGTGGCTCATGCCTGCAATCCCAGAGGCTGGAACAGGAGGACTGCTATGAGTACATAGCCAGGCTAGGCTACAGTGTATGATTCTGTCTCAGAAAGCAAAACACAAAACAAAATAAAATGCACTGACCAATCAAATTCTACCCTCCAGGAGGCCATTGGAGAACATTGCCCCCCACCAATGTGATGGCAAAGCTTTGTAGAAGGTTCTGGTTAGCAGTCCATAACTTCTATTTATAGATAAAAGGTTACTCAGGGAGTTCCTGGAGAGAGGGGAGAGTGTCCTATGTGTTAGAACTGCTGAGCAGCAAGGTGAAAGTTGCCTAGCAGTATAACTTACTTGCCTAACATGGGCAAAGCCCCATGTTCTATCCGCAGAACAAGGGGGGAAATGTATTGCATTCATTTTCTATTATGGTAACATAATACTTGAGATTAAGAAAAAATATTAAAAAAGGCTGCATTTCTGTTGGCTCCTGGGTTCAGAAGCTCCAATCTGTACTCACAGGCTTGCTTTTAGGACTATGATATAACAGTACCTTGGGACTGAGGCAACCTATAGCTCATGAGGACCAGAAAGCAAAGGTGGAGAGGAAGGGAGGAAGGACAGAAGACAAATATATCCTTCAAGGACACACTCCCCAGGGACCTACTTTCTCCCACAAGGCCCCGCCCACTGATATTTACCATTAATGCCATCAGCCAATAAGCTTTTAGTGCTTGACCTGGCAGATGTTTCAGGTCCAAAACACACTACATATAGCTGCAATATAACAGTTTCAGTGTAATGAATCTGCCGCTGGGTTCATAGGGGCTCCCCTCTGAAGTATGAACAGGCCTCTGCTTTGTTAGGCTTTGTGATAATGTTTATTCAAAAATTCTGGGTACCTACAGGAGGTTTCCAGTAGTCAAGTCTTTTTCTTCAGCATCTATTGTTGTCTTGCCTGGGAAATAAGATAAACCTGATAAGCACATTTATAGTGCAAAGCTCCAGTTTTTACACTCCATGGTTCATCTGTACCCTTCCCCTTCTCCTCCTGACCCTAACTTTCAACAGCAACATTTTCCTTTCTCTGTTTCTGTGGGATGTATTGGTACACATGCATAATCCCAGGCCAGGACTCCAGGGCTGAGGCAGGAAGACTATGAGACTAGCCTGGGCTACATAGCAAGACACTGTCTCAAACAAATAATAACTGTTTTCTGGAAAGTTTTACAGGAATCTTATATATAATCCCATGGATTTAAGACACCATCCCTATCTCTAGTTCTATCCTTAGAGAGCTTGGGGCTTGGTCACTTCTCCTTAGAACCTTTACCTGAGAAGTGGGACTTTACATAGAGGTGTCTTTGACTCCTGCACAATTGTAGCACACAAGGCCCTGCCAGCTACACAGGTAAATGAGCCCTGCTCTGCCCTGAGATTCCAAATAACACCCCACCCCCAGTCTCTGAGGCTTGCCTTGCTTCTCTGGGCACATTCCTCCTGTCTCCTATTTATAGAAAGTGCTCATTTTAATCCTAATCTTCTGAAACCAAGCAAACTGTACTGAGACGGGAGGAGCACTCGAGTTTTCCATTGTTAGGAACAAGTATCTCCAGAAAGACATTGAAGGTTCAGGGCCCACAGCTTCTATTGGGAGAGACTCTCCTGAATCCCATAGGCCAATGTGTTCTACACAGAAGCTAAACACGTACAGAATCATAAAACAATGATGTGGGAAGGAAAGTACATGACATACCATCCTCTGCTTATGTCTTTAGAGTGTGCATGTCTATGGGTGTGTATTGGTAGGTTGTATGGGTGTGTGTGTGCATATGTATGGGTGTGGGGGTTGTATGGGTGTGTGTGTGTGTGTAGATTGTATGTGTGTGAATGCACGTGTATGGATATGTGTGGAGGTTATTAGTATCAGTTGTCTTCCTCTATTACTCTCTCTCTACCTTTAAATCTGAGACCGTTGCACATTGAACTTGGAGCTCACTGATTGTCTAAACTGGATTGCCAATAAACCTCAGGGATTCTTCTTTCTCTTCTTCCTTCTGCTGTGGTCATAAGCACATGCTACCGTGCATCCCCTCCCACCTTTTTCATGAGTGCTGGAGGGTTGGAACTCAGGTTCTCATCCCCCAGCCTTGTTTTAAAGGACAATACATAAGGTAACATCCTGATCCATACTTCTCAAACACATGTTCAGCAGTCAATCTGCCTGAGATCCACCTATGGAAGCACTGACCAATCCCTTGGGTTTACCCCAGGCTTATAGACTCCTAAGGTCCTGGCAACGAGGTGGGAGGGGACTCTCATTCTCAGGCTCTCAGGAGTCTTTCTTTAGACAGTCTCATATATTCCAGACTCAACTTCAACTTGACATAGAGCAGAGGATGCTCTTGTTCTGATCCTCCTGCCTCCCCCACCTCTGTGCTAGGATTACAGAACACATTACAGTGCTCAATTTACACAGTGGTAGGGATGAAACCCAGTCAGTGCTCCTTTCAGGCTAGGTAAGGACTCTACCGAAGGAGCTGCATCCCCAGCCCCTCAGCTGGTTCTTATACACAGTAAAGTCAGTGTCTTCTTCACTTTTTAACTTAGATCTAATAAAACATAAGTGCTATATGTAGTTACTCTCTTGTTTAGGAGCTAATAATATTCAGGGGTATGTATAAAGAGGATGAATACTAATGCAAATTTTCTGTTTTGCATAGTTTTGCTTCCCAGTTTGAATCTACAGATGTGGATTTCAGTGATTATGGAAGGCCAGCCATATTCAGGTCCTCACCTACACTTAGGAGGTCCTGCATCTAACAGCCATCAGGCGGCGAAGGTAGATGGTCTTCCTCTGTCTTTACCAGGGAAGAAGGAGAGCTTTTCTGTGCTTTTGGGGGAGCAGGGTGTGCTTTCAGGCATTTAACAGGAGAGTGGTAAATCACTACCACACACTGCTATTTTTTTTTCTCTCAGCATATTCACAGCACCCAAGAGCATTACTGGAACTGGCAAAAGTGTAGGTAGGTTTCTGCTTCCTGGTGAGAATGAAGAGAGAAGTCTCTCCTTGAGATAGGGAGAGGGAAATGAGCAGAATGTTCATAATGCATTTGACATTGGAGATATGCTAACCCAGGCCCTTGGGCACTATATCTAGGCAGCTACACCAAGGGAAAAGCTTGATCATTTGGTAAAAACATGCAGAAATTGATTTATTAGGAAGCATGTGTAAATAACTCTAGGTTATAAGGAGCATATAGTAGCTTATTCAATCATATAAACATGGAGGTAGAAAAATTACTCAGAGCATAGGAATGTAGCAAAGGAAAAAAATGAAAAGAATTCAGGTATAATCTAAGCTATAATAAAATGAGTCTTGGTAGTGATTAAAGCATTTTGAGCAAAACAGACAGGCAGCTTTTAAAAGGAGGCTGTGTGAGGTTTATGTAGCCTGTGAAACTCTCCCTTTGAAAGAGGCTCTTTGGTGAGCATTCCAGAAAACCACAGAGCCACTGAGCTCAGCACATAAGGGTAGGCTGTGTTGAAAGTGCAAGAGCCAGAAATGACACATACCTAGAAAATGACCAAGAGCTAACCAAGGCAGCACAGAGAGGTCCACTCTTTATTCCCCCACAAGGAAGAGATTAGACTACATCTCTCTCAGCCTCCTTTTCCCTGGTTTCCCAGAGAAAGATTCTTCAGATTGGAGGTCAGAAAAACCTAGATTTTAACTGTTTCTGCTCCAACTTATTTCAGCCACTAAACTGAAAACAGCAATCCTGGATTTCTTTAACTAAATGTAAGAGGGTGTCTCAGTCAAGTTTGAATTTAAAACCTGTTAAATTGTTTTCTCTATTTTGGATCACTACAAACAAAAAAAAAGTTATTTATTTTGAATGTCACTGCTTTATTGTTTTTTTGGGGGGGCGGGGAAGAGTCAGATCCATCAAAATGATTCGTTTTAATTAGAAACAAACAAGTGTGAAAGTGTACCATTTACCTAAACAAGACATTATTCTGGTTAGATGATAGAAGCGATTGATTTGTGTAATTTGGGGCCAGACTTCTGTCAAGAAGAATAAGTGTGTTTACTTACATTCCAATGGTCGAGAAAGGTTGTTTTTCTCCTTGGAGGTGTTTAAACAGGGACAGTACACAGAGAACCGATGCTTCTTACTGCTTCGAAACGTTTCTTGAGCCAAGATGGCCGAGAGGAGAGAAAACTCCAGTAAGACTCTGGGTGTGACAGTGACGTCAGTCAAGCCACCATAAGAGGAAGGCTGTATCCAGCTAGAAGCCTGTGTGATGGAGTGGGCCTCTTGACTTGGGCACTGGACCGTTAACAGGCTTAACTTTCTAGTGGTGGCAGTGCGATCTTCGGAGAAGCTATAGCTAGCTAGCCAAGTGGGTCTTTGGCAAGAGGGACTCTAAAAAACTCCCTGTGAAGTACTCCTCTGTGGTTCTCAGGAGTAAGAGGAAGACATTTTCCGAGTTATGGCGAGTTGTGTGTGGAAGCACAAACGTTCGACCACACTTGCACTGGGGCATTCAAGGAAGGCACTCTGGCTGCCCCCCATCACCACAGCTGAGTACTCCTGAGCAGTGCTGAGTAGCCTGATGGCATGTTGACCTGGGGACATAATTGTTTGACACCCAGTTGTGTGGTTTTATTGGTCTTATGTGGTTTGCCTGCCTTGGGAATCCAAGCAGTCAATATATAAACCCTGTCTTTGTCCTACCAGATCCTAGCATAGCAGCCTCTAAATTCAGGTCAGTGTTCTTGCCTCTTCTTGCCCTAGTATGTGTTGCCTTGTTATGGCTTCTGTTGTGATCCACTTAAAAGTGAATGAATCCTGCTGCGGAGCCCACACCTATTTTACCAGCTCTTGGGAAGTAGGGGCATGAGGATCGAGAGTTCAAAGTCAACCTTGGTTATTTGAGACCTGGTCGCTTTCCATGGAGACCAAAGCTTTATCTTCCGGAGGGGCTTACCTTACCTCCTAGAACAATGGTTTGCTCAAATAGGCTCTCGGTGCAAAGGTTCAGGTCTCAGGAGTCTGGATTTCCATTTTGGTTCCACATTGCCTTGAACAAACTACAACTCCTTAAGACTCAGTCCCTTTACTTAAAGTGTTGATAATAATGCTTATGCCATAAGGTTGATTTTAATAATTACACAACACAATAGCCTTCACATGTGAATGGTGCATGCGTAAACGAATGTTGATGGTTATTATTGCCAGCACTCAGAGCTGATCAGGATGAGCATGATTCAGAGGGACAGTGACTAATGCTTATAGCTGTGCCACTAAAAAGGAGTGGTTTCCTTTTCCTTTATCTGTATTTCTTTTGACATGGTAGGTATCAACCTCAGAAACATGGCCCAGAGACAGCCTGTGCACCCAGGAACTCCTGTGTGTTGGGTTTCATTCCCCACACTGGCTGCTGGCTAACCCATGGGTCACTAGGGAAGAAATAGTATTGACTTTCTTTTTTATATAACTAGAAATTAGCTACCTCTAGGGCAGTGATCTGCAGCATTATATACCCAATAATCAGTATTTAATGTGCGTGTCTTCATCTTTACTCTGGGAATGCATAGTTAATATTATTAAAATATATAGTCTGAAAATCCACACCCTTCTGCCGTCCATGCCCTCACATCTTGCACAGATATTCTCTCTCCCTCTCCCTTCCCCACACCGCCTCTCTCTCCAGGGTCTCTTGCTTTGCAGACTGCACTTGAGCCTGCTTTACAGCTTAGTATAACATTGAATTTCTGATGCCCCCCTCCCCGTACCTCCCAGGGCAGTTCACCGATGTGTACCACCACATCTGGTTACGAGGTTGGACACAGGATTGCTTGCATGCTAGGCAAGTACTCTGCCATTAGCTACACACCCAGCTCCTGGGTTATACTTCTTAAGTCAGTTGTTTTAGAAATTCTTCTCCATGCAATTTTCTTGTAAATCATGTCCTCTGAACACTACTTAATAAAACAGCACGCCGAGCGCTCCTGAGCCTCCTCTGCATGTATCTTATCACAAGCAAACAAAAGGACTTTACTCCCCCCCGTAAATCTTTTTATGGCCCCTGAAACTTTGATTTAGTCACCAGAAGCACACCATGTATTTTGCTAATGGCAGTATGTAGTAGTTCTTATTCTTATTCTATCTATCTTTAAAGGCTGCTGTCACAATATTAGAAAGATCGATGTCTTAAAAATATTTAATCCCAAGATCATGAAAAACTAATAGAAATGGATTCACCAAAAATCATGTCAAATAATAATTTCTTGTGTGTAAAATGTCTAGGTTAAAATGATTTCTTTGAATTTTCTGTTTTTTTTTATTATTATTAATTATTTTAGGTTAGCACACAAAGTAATGGGTTTCACTAAAGGGGCCTTGTACTTACCTGTCATTATTGCTCTCATCCATTCCCTTCCATAATTGAATCAACTTCCCTCACTGGCCTTCTTTCTTCCTCCATTGCTCCTCCCATCCTGCTCTCTTATTGCATGTATTTCAAATCTTTTAGTGGGTTTTTAAAAATAGAATTTGGTTTTGCTCTTGTAGTTGCTGAGGAGACAGGGTCTGATATGAAAATAATCTAACTGTTTTATTTTTGAGACAGGGTCTCACACATCCTGTGTTGGCCTCAAACTGGCAATGACATTGAACTTCTGATCCTCTTTTCTCTGCCTCCCAAGTGTTCGCACAGACATGCACCATGCTTGGTTTATTCAATGCGAGTGATCTAACCTGTGCTTTGGGTATGCTATGCAAGTGTTCTACCAACTGAGCTATGACCCCAACACCTATTTTAATATTTAGTATGTCATATGAAGAAGCAGAGTACTCGCATCCCAATTCTTCCTTATGTATGATTCTTAGAAAATGATCTTTGATCATGAGACAGGCTGCATCTCCAACTTGAGTCTGATGGCATTTTGCTACTCTCAAATGGAACAGTATCTCCAAAGGCTACTGTCACAATACTAGAAAGATCGATGTCAAACTGCCAACACACTCCTCACTAAGCTGCCTCACCAACAGAGGCTCCACTCCAGTTAAACTTAACTTTGCTGTAGTCTGGATTCCTGACTCATGGGGGACTCATGGCACTGGAATTAGGCTGAGAGTGTTGAGGGGGGGAAGTTCCTCTCTGCCTTTCCCCACACATACAATATATTGCAGAGCCAAGATATGAGGTCCACGGTCACTTAGCCTCTTTAAAATAGGACTTTATTGTGTTTTCCATAGGGAAGTTTCTCATGCCCTAAATCCTCGAGGAGCTACAGAGATGAGTTCATAGTTCAGAGAACTTGGGGCTCTTGCAGAAGACACAGGTTTGGCTCCCAGCATCCACATGGCGGCCCACGCTCATCCAGATCTTAGGCATGGCAGCCCACACTCATCCAGATCTTAGGGGATCTGTGGCAAGCAAAAACATTTACACATATAAAATAATCTTTAAAAAGACTTTTTTAAACTCTCATCTAGTAGCTGAGGGTGTGGCTCAATGGTATAGCATCTGTCTAGCCTGGGCAAGGTCCTGGGTCCAACCTCTAGGAAAAGAAAAATCAGCTAATAGCTCTCGATAGGGCTGTTAGACACATTTGGAAATGTGTGGGAAGCACGTTGGTTGCCACAGTGACTGGCAGACAGCCATTGGGGGAGGACGATGCCTTTAGAATTCAATGGAATAAAACAAGGGAGGCTAAACTTTCCTGCCATGTCTAATACCATTATAAATAATGGCCCAGACCTAACACCAGTCACATCTCCTTTAAGAGATGCATGTTCCCCTCACAACCACTTGTGGAAATCTGGCAGGGCTGCTAAAAGCAGATCTTACAGAGAGGTACAGCAGGCCTACCTTCCTCTGCAGGTCACAGGCGTATCTGAGGATCTCCTTTAAGCCATGCACATGCTTATCCTTTTCTCCTCAGACCTCCAGGAAGGGAGGCACTGCTGGCCGCCCTTCAAATGATGTAGTTTATGGACACCCAAAGTCCCATGGTGCATATGAAAACCCCCCACTATTAGATTAATCAGGCTCATAAAATATTGTCTGTACATAAAGACAGAAGAAAGACTTGTTGGAAGAAGAAGGGGTTCAAAGAGAGTCCCAAAAAATAGATTTAAAAATTAAGTATTGTCTCTAAAAGACATTTAAAATATAACATGTTGCACACAATTGTAAAAACAATACGAACCACAACATGAATTAATTTATCAAATTATCTCATCTCAAAGGAAACAGATTCTAAGCCATTGGTTGTGATCTGAGCATAGAAAAAGGAGAAACTGGAATAAGGACTGGATCAAAAAGAGATTAGAAAGGAGAGAGGAGCTACCCAGTTCTAGCCACCTTAATCCTGCATTTCCACTGCCATATGCTCTCTGAATGAAATGTCAAAACAATTATCACCTTCTGAGGCGACACTGCCATTTCTATCTGCGTGTCTCCACAGTGCTTTATACAATGAGTGCTAAGTTTTGAAAGCCACTGCTGTGTCACAGATCAGTTTTCCAAAAGCGATCAGGTTCCATGTCCTGTCTTAGGGCCACACAATGGCTTGTTTTGTGTTTTAGGTTTACAGTACAACTTTTATGGACAGGAACACACAAGTTGCTTTCTTTTCTCAAGAGGAATGCTTCCAGCTGTTTCAGGTGAAACTGGACCTGAGTAAAAATAAAGTAGACTTTAAACTCTACTTCAGCACAGTATTGGAGAGATTAAGTGGCGGTGCTCTTTATTTATGAGAAACCAAATGTTTTAAGGCGTGAAAGAAAGTAAATGAAATTGAGTTTATCCAAGCAGTAAGTGTCTGGTGATTACACTGAAACTTGATGCTTTTCCTTATTTAATGTAATGATCTGTGTGTATGGGTGGTTCTGAGGACCAAATGCAGAATTCTGCATGTGCTACCACAGTCCCTAGGTTTTCAGAATGAGGCTTCACTATGTAGTCTAGTCTGACCTTGAACTCATCATCTTTTGCTTTCACCTTCTAAGAGATGAAGTTACAGATATGTGCCACCATATGACCAATAATTCTTTATTTGTTTGTTTGCCCTTTGAGACAGAGTCTCATACTATGTTGCCCTAGCTGGCCTGTTACTCACTAGAGAGACCACTCTGGCCTTGAGCTTGTAGTGATCCTCCTGACTCTTCTTCCAGAAGGCAGGATTGCACATTCATGTTACTGTACCTGTGACAAGACAGTTCTTAAGAAGTGTAGTATACAAGTGACCAAGACTGGGTGTTTTGTTCATCAGACCTGTTACAGTAGACAAAGCCTATTGATATAGATCTTATTTCCAATCACAGTTCACACACCTTGCAAGCCTTGAAAATGCACTCTTTGTAAATTATTTGAATAACATTTATTTATTTGTGTGTGAGCTATATGGTGGATGTATGTATGTGTGTGTACATGCACATGGGCTATGACATGTACGTGCATGTGTGTGTAAGTCAAAGGACAACTTGTGGGACTTAGTTCTCTCCTACCATATGGATATCAGGGATCAAACTCAGAACCATATGCTTCTGCAAATTGGTAAATGGAGCTACTTGTAGGTATTGACAAAGCCCCTCTACCAGAAAGTGTGAAGTAGACAAGCAAAGCTGGCTCTGGTGTTATCTGTCCTGGCTGCTCTTCTGGTGCTGTGGTGTTTTGATGGAGTAACTGACCCGGCAACCCCACCTTATTCCTGGACTGAGTCTTCTCATTTTCGGTCCCAATGGTATGGCTACTTTTCCTTATATTTTTGAGACTGTTCTAGCATCCCTTTTCAGCTCATTCTTTTTTTTTTTTTAAATCACTTCCTACATTCTCACCCTCACTCCATCTGCTCTCTTAGGGCAATACTAGAACCAGAGGAAACCAGTGGGGGGGCGGCTGATGGTTTCATGCCAGTCTTCCCAGCTCCCAGTCACTAGCTGGCTTGAATGCCATTTAAGCTGGATAGATGACTAAAAACATTTTGGAAGTACATGTTGCTATCACTGTTAAGCAATCTAAATTTGTAGAGTTTGATTAGCGGTCATCCTGTACTGAAATCTTGAGAAAATTCATTCTATTGGCAAAGCGGACTTAGGCTCTGAAGCTGAACCATTGTAAAGAACAAAAAGACATTTTTACACTGTTCTCTTATTATTGTGGAGAATTTCAAACTCGAGGATAGCTCACTGAGACTCCTTAGATGAAGAATTTCCTCACAAAATTAGTTTAAGTCATAACCTGTACAAAAATCAGGCAGTTAAAACCCTCAGAGAGAGACCTGGGCGGTGGTGGCACACACCTTTGATACCAGCACTTGGGAGGCAGAGGCAGGCGAATTTCTGGGTTCGAGGCCAGCCTGCTCTACAGAGTGAGTTCCAGGACAGCCAGGGCTACACAGAGAAACCCTGTCTCAAAAAAAAAAAAAAAAAAAAAAAAAAAAAAAACTCAGAGAAAATGTATGTGATATTCTATAACTAGTGAAGTCACACATGGACTCTTGGTACTATTGGGCCTATGTCAGTAGACAGAGAGCATTAAGATGTCATTTGATGGTGGCAATGACAAAAGGCTGTGTCTGAGTTTCCAACCTGGGACCATTGGAAAGTGTATATAAATTGGACATAAACTTTTTGAAATTGCAAAATGGCTTTTTTTCCCTCAAACATGCATCATAGATCTGTTACTATGAGCGTTTTATATTATAAATAACAAAGTAGCTTAAGACATCTATGGACTAGACCGAATTATGATAATAACAACAATAACTCTATAGGGACAGCTTTATATTCAAAGGAGAAAGACTATTTATATCTGAGAATTTCAGATTATTTTACAGAAGTAAACCCTACAATCCCTACATGCTTCTTCTAATTGGGTACTGTATAGTCGTGATGTAAATTTAAATGTTCATTTAAATGATGACTGAAAGTCGTGGTGGTGAATAGAGCCAGTTGACCAGCAGGGGAGAAATGACAGAGACAGACAGTCACTATAATCATCACTATGATAACTGGTTCAGAGAACTGTGTGGAGGCAGAGTGAGAGGTGGAAGACAGAAAACATGGCGAAATGTTGCTAGCTGCTGAGTCTTGGTGGAGTGAGTACATGTGAGTACACCCTGTTGTAGGGAGTTGGTACTGCTATGTATTCAAATGCTAACAACTGTATCCCAAGTCCTAGTGGCTCTAAGACAAGTGAATTCTCACACACAACAGCATTTGTTGTGCAAACTTTTCCCTACAAGTTCTCCCTGAATGATTAGTAAAGATGTCTACAGCCTGAGGTGAGGAGAAGAGACAGGATGGGGCAAAGGTTCCTTGCCTCAGGGTCTGAGGCAGAGACCAGGAGGAGGGAGAAGAAGGAACAAGTCGCCATGAGGTAGGTGGATCATGAGTGCATGCCCATGAGGGCTGGCCTGTTGGAAGAGGAGTGGCTCAGGCAGAACATGGCAAGTGGTATCTTGGGGGGATCACCACAGGAAGTAGACAAAATAGCTCAGAGGGTTGACATCTGCCCAGCTCTAGTGATTTTAAGTTTATTATAAATCTAAATGTTTTTATGTCTTTTATTTGAGAACTATATGGTCTGAGGTGGGAGAAAAACCCCCGACAGATATTTAAAGACAACTAGGGGGTGTAGCAGATAATACCTTCATAATAATAATAACCACAGACCCCTGTGGTTTTATTTCAATTCCTTCAGAGGTTCAAAAATAATAAATTATGAGAAAATGGTTGGTTAGGATATTTCTGTGGGGCCTGGGTCTGACACCTAGGGCTCAATATACCAGGTCCATTCTGTAAAATGCTTGTCTTGCTAACCTCAGGCAGTAGACAAGGTGAGCCGTCACAACCACCACACCCTTTAGCTGGGGGTCAAACCGATAGATATTCAATCGGTATTCAATCTGGGAAACAGGGACAAATTTAGTTTTCATTTCTTCACGGACTGATTGATTTTCCGATCTCTACAGAGTGACAGCGTATTATGGGTGCTGTCGGCACAGCTGTGAACAAGTCCAAATGAGCCTTCTCGCTCAGAACTTGAACCATCCAGAGACAAGAGCCTTAATGGGCAGGCACACAAAGACACGAACAAGAAGTCTTTTGAGCAAACTGAAGCGTGAGTAGCCACGGGTACCCGAGGCAAAAAGATAGTTTCTTCGGTCTGAATGGCAAGAAGAAGTTATGAGTGGGGAGCACATAAAGCGAGCCTAGAATAACAGGAAGACTACACACGAGGATTTAAGCAGGGAGACGGTCACTATATGAAGCTCCAAGTGAGAAGTGTTGGTGAGATGGACAAGCGTCAGGGCTAAAAGAGGGGCAGAGGTGGACGCACTTAAGTGCATTTTATACGTGAGGGAAAAAAAGAGACTCATTGATAGGGTGGCTCTGAGGCGCAAGAGAAACAAAATGAACAAATCTAGGTCTGCTCATGCATGTGTATACTCTTGCACTAGCAAGACTGAGCGAGAAGGGTTGCCAGGAGTGCAGGGACAGCCTGGGCTACATAACAAAATTATGTTCAAAAAGCAAGAGGGGGGGTGGAGAAAGATTGAGAATGAGAGAGTACAAGAGAGCATGAGAGAGCTAAAGCGCGAAAGCAAGAGCAAAAACAATTATTTAACAGCAACATGAATTAAGAGGTCAGTATCAAGACTCCATCAGCCAGAGGTCTAGCCTTGTTTCAGCTTTACCAAGAAAATGAGTCAGATGTAAAATGCCCAAGTGCATTTTTTTTTAAAATATTTCTCACTCTTTGGGGGAGATCCCTTGGGAAGTAGTTCTTAAGTAAGGCAGGTTTCCACAAGGTAAGCTAAAGGGGTTCTCCACAAGGTAGGCTTCCCCATCCCTGACTGGGCAAAGGAGGAGAAACAGGACCCCAAGAAAGATAACCAAATCCTGCACCAACTCGCCGCTCTCATTTTTATCTTTCCTGAGTCCACTCCCCACAATGGGGTTTCCTCTGCAGAAGCCTTTTCCAGGAAGCTAAAGTCGCCCTGTCAATGAGCCCAGCACCTTGTTCTGATGGCTTACTGATATGATAGGTTTTTAATGTGTATTTTGAAATATTTTAAGATTTCTTTCTTTAGTATATATGATTATAATGTCACTGTCTTCAGACACACCAGAAGAGGGCATCAGATCCCATTACAGACGGTTGTGAGCCACCGTGTGGTTGCTGAGAATTGAATTCAGGATCTCTGGAAGAGCAGTCAGTGCTCTTAACCGCTGAGCTATCTCTCCAGCCCATATTTCGAATTTTTAAAGTGATTCAAATTCCAGAAAGCCTGAGATTTTCTCCATTTAAATTTGCTCGAAATTCCCAGAAGCTGGCAGGATTCCTGGACTCTGAGAAATCAAGATTGGATACCTTACCAAAAACATTTGGATCCCAGCCTTTGCCAACAGGACATGTTTATGACACACCATCATATTTTACCCTGTTGTGAGATGAAGTGGCTTTGAGCTCCTTTTGGGTTGAGAATGAGGAGGAAAAGGGATAATTGAGCCTTCCCAGCAGTGTAACAAAATGTGCTTTGTATGGGTTTATTTTGAACTCCTTAAACATATGATTACAAAGTAAATGTGACACAAAGTAATTACATTTTTTTTTTTTTGGTGTGTGTTTTAACTAGAAATAAAAGGTGAGTCTGAAAAACTTAAGATCCTTTCAAAACATGGAAAAATTCTCTCTTATTTCCCAACACTCAAGTTCTAAGAATGGGTTTAGTAGAGATAGTAGAAAGATTTTGTTTTCTTTGGTTCTGGAGCTAGGAGCACACACACTAAACCAGGACAGACTGAAACTCACCATGCAGCCCAGTCTGGCTTACAATTCACGGTAATCTTCCTGGCTCAATCTCTGAGGTACCAGGATTAGTCTCTGAGATTTTCTTTAAAGAGTCATCTTTCAATGCTAGGGAGATGCACAAGCATGAGAATCCAAGTTCAAGTCCCTAGCACCCATTTAGAAAAGAAGAGCTGGGCATGGCTGCACTTGTGACTGTGACACCAGCTCCATGGCGGGCAGGCATACCAGGATCCCTGGGACTTACTTACTGCCAGCTTAGCCTCAGGTTCAGTGGTAGACCTTGTCTTGAGAGAATAAGGTAAAGGTGATAAAGCAAGATGCTCAGTATCCTCCCTACACACACACACACACACACACACACACACACACACACACACACAGAGTAGGTGTGAGTGTGTGTATATGTGTTTGTGTGCACAAGTATGTGTGCCTGTATACATATGAATTCCTGAGTATGATCTTGGGTATCTTCTCCTATCATTCTCTGTCTTATTTTTGAGACAAGAGTCTGCCATGGAGCCTAGAGCTCACCAGTTCAGCTACACAAGCTGGCCAGTGAGATTTGTCCCATGTGTTTCCCCAGCACTGGGACTACAGGTGTCCCGTGTCATATCTGTCTTTTTACATGGGAGCTGGGGAATCTCTGCTTCTCATGCTTTCTTGCTGGCTGAACAATCTCATTAGTCCCCAGAGAGCCATATCTGAGGTTTAATTTGCCTCTTCAGTTGCCAACTGGTAGAAGAGCTCACATGAGAAGGGAATCCTCTGTCTAGTGAATTTCAGTCTATGCCCTTTATACCAAATACAGAATTTCAGCAACTGCCCTGCTTGCCCCCAGGTTTTTTCATGGTAAAGATGAAAATGAGGAGCATATTGACGTGCATCTGAATTCCTTAGCCCTGAGATTAGGAGCAAGAGCACCAACCACCTCAGGCCTGTTTGCCTCTGAGGCATTTGCAGACGTCTGCACTCTGTGTTGTTTTATTTGCAGTAAGATAATTATCTGCAGTAAAGCAGTAAAATAAAAGAACTATCCTCCATTTAGATTTCGGGAAACAGGTTCTCAGCATACAATAGCAAATCATTAAGTAAAGAACAGAATGATCAAACAAGCTTTGCTGGTCCCAAACTCCCTCTACAAAGCAACAGTAACTGCTCTATGAAACCAGAAATGGGTTTGACCCTGCCTCGTGAGGACAGTCTAGGAGTCTGGCAGGAGAGATAGCCTCATTGCCAAGGCCTTGGAGAACATTGCTGGCTCTACTTGCTTTGGATTGTAAGTAAACTCATAGAAGATCCAGTAGAGGATACGTGTGACTTGTCATATCCCTCCAAAACTGTCTTTCACCCACAAGAGAGAAGGAAGTAGTTGAGTTGAGAAACATCTAAGCAAGCTCCTAGAGCTATATAATTCTTGCTTTTACCTGCAGCCATGGCTAGATGCCAAATTCATTTAAGGCAACACAATACATAGAATAAAGGAACATAAGTATCTAGATTCCCTGAGGAGTAGATTCAAGATGAATACGCAAATTTCTTTTTCAGCAAGAGGACAAGACAAAGTTAGAATAGGTTACTTCAAAGTAGTTAAGAATTACTAACCTAAAAATTATTTGATCTGTGTGCTAATGTCTAATTACTGTATTCTTTGGTGGCAAAACAATATTGCTTTTTTGAGACAGGGTTTCTCTGTATAGTCCTGGCTATCCTGGAACTCACTCTGTAGACCAGGCTGGCCTCCAACTCAGAAATCCACCTGCCTCTGCCTCCCAAGGGCGGGGATTAAAGACACGCACCACCACTGCCCAGCTTGCCCAGAGCATTTTTAAACAACAAAGTTAACATTTCTTTATTTGCAAAAGTCCAGAAGTTCAATATATATAAACTTCCTTGCAATTACATTTCATGTCATAGTCTTATTTGGACAAATAATTCATATAATGAAATACCACAGGTGTCAGATAAACTACAGGGGCAAGACATAAAACACATGTGCATGCATTACACAAATAGTGGGGTACCACAGAGTTCCTGGTTAGTTAAATGAGGCTGAGAACTGGCTCCAACTATACCAGTTCTTATCTTGGAAAAATGCAGAGCCAGTAATTGCTAGATCTTCTGATTCTTCGAGAAAAACTGAAAGTCCATATTTATATATAGACACTTGTGATTATTTAATGTTAGCTCAAATTTAAAATCAACAAGCCTCCAGGCATGGTTGCCACATGCCTTTGATGCCAGCATTCTGCATGCAGAGGCAAGTGCATCTCCATGAGTTCAAGAATAGCCTGATTTACATTTCGAGTTTCAG
>NW_022196896.1:74816838-74845101 GCF_008632895.1 Mastomys coucha | reverse complement strand
GAAAAAGAAAAAAGAAAAAAAAAAAGAAAAAGAAAAAGAAAAAAGAAAGAAAAAGGAAAAAGAAAAAAGAAAAAAAAGAAAGAATGAACAAGCCAAAAATTATGGCTGTTTGTTATCAACTGTTATCACTTCTTATTCTGATCATGTGATAAGGTATATGTTGCCCCCTGGTGGTGGCTTTCTCTATTCTGGCTTTAGCTTTAAGGGATGAGGTGACAACAAATCTCTTTGTGGTTATTTTGTGTCAGGAGAACTGTCCCGCTGGTTGGGAGAATTGCCCACTTCCGGCATCCAAGCCAATGCTTTCTTGGTTTGGCAGCGAAGACCAAAGTGAAATTCAAGAGGGACATGAAAAGAGTATTCAAACACAGAAAAGAAATATTCAATGCATACATATTTTAATACTAATTGGCACAATGCAGAATTATTGCAAAGTGTAAATTATTAAGTAATCAGGATATATGTTGGGCACAGTTAAAGCAAAGAGTTCCAAAAACACTGGATAGTTGTCTTAGGCTATTGTGGTTGCAGGAATGAGCATCTGCACCATGACTCCCTCAGGCAACAGTTCACCTTCCCAACTGATACTAAAGAAGCCCTCACATTCCATTTTCCCATCTGTAAAATATGGGTACAATAATAGTACCCACCCTGAAGGGTCGGTGGGTTCTTAGCTATGACAGCTCCGGTACATCAGGTCAGGCAGGTAGGACTGGCTCGTCTCTGGGACATAACCTGGGCTCAGACTGGGCATGGTTCTTCTGTGACTTCCCCGTTCTCCCCTTCAGGTTGATTTCTTTTTAACTCTGTGTTCCCACGTCTGGAGCCCAAGCCATAAGAGTACCAAGCTTTTTGGACAGGTTTATTTGAATTTACAGCATATGAAAGTTGTGTTTGATTAAGAGAAGCTTGAATACTAATTTTTGTTGGAAAATGCCTGGAGCCTATCTGTAATGCTGCTGTAAAGGACACCTTGCAGAGGATGGAGGGTGTCTTAATGGATTCATATTGCCTTTTTTGTTGTTTGAATTTGAAAAGTTTCCAAAGTTACAAACAGAATTTAAACACTAATTAGAGGATTATTGGGCCCATGAGCTTGTATATACATACATATATATATGTGTATATATATATGTATGTATATATATCATATATATCAACACAACTTTCATGTGCTGTAAATTCAAATAAACCTGTCCAAAAAGCTTGGTACTCTTATGGCTTGGGCTCCAGACGTGGGAACACAGAGTTAAAAAGAAATCAACCTGAAGGGGAGAACGGGGAAGTCACAGAAGAACCATGCCCAGTCTGAGCCCAGGTTATGTCCCAGAGACGAGCCAGTCCTACCTGCCTGACCTGATGTACCGGAGCTGTCATAGCTAAGAACCCACCAACCCTTCAGGGTGGGTACTATTATTGTACCCATATTTTACAGATGGGAAAATGGAATGTGAGGCCTTCTTTAGTACCAGTTGGGAAGGTGAACTGTTGCCTGAGGGAGTCATGGTGCAGATGCTCATTCCTGCAACCACAATAGCCTAAGACAACTATCCAGTGTTTTTGGAACTCTTTGCTTTAACTGTGCCCAACATATATCCTGTTACTTAGTAATTTATACTTTGCAATAATTCTGCAAATACATATACACATATACATATGTATGTATATATATGTGAATTTTATCTAATAAAATATCATAAAGACATCCACTTTTATGTCTTTCATACTTAGATGTGAGAATGTAATGAAGAAAAATGATGCATTGCTAAAATTAATATCTACTCATTAAATATTAGAGAGAAGCATAGTTTTGTGTCAAAAAACTGTGACACAGTGTATCAAATTAGTGTTAGATATGAAATGAGATAGTAAGCATGGCAAATGCTTTGTAAATAAATATGTCAACACTCATATATTCAAATCACTAAGCAGAAAAGCTCATGCAGTTGTTCCAGTGCTACTGTCATCAATCCAAAGGTCAGTGGATTGATTCCTTGTTCCTGTACCATCTTCAAATCGTATTTACTTTGAAAATTGCTCACACTGGCTTTTTTGCTTTTATTTATTTATTTATTTATTTATTTATTTTTTAAGGCAGAGGCTGGCTTGTAACTGGTATGTAGCTGAGGATGACCTTGAACTCCTGATCCTTCTGCCTCTATCTCTAGAGGCTACAATGCTGGGTTTAAGGGCATGTCCCCTGTTTCCATGATGTGAGGGATAGAATTCAGGGCTTCATGTGTTGTAGTGAAGCACTATATTAATTGTGGGATACTAGTAGCCCTTCACATTAGTTTGTAGTGGAGCTTTGAGGGGAATGGTTAGGATACATAGTGTCATTACATAAAGGCATCTTTGTAAAGCCAGGGAGCATTAAGTAGAAGCAATACAGAGGGGGAGGAACACTTATCACAGACAAGTTAGATGGGGACCGAAGTCAACCAATCATGACATTTAAAAGGAATGTAAATAACTGAAGCCACAGATGTCATGAAATCTTTGTAATAAGACACTCCCTCCACACTAACACAGTACTGCCAGCAACATAGCAGGGCATGCATCCTTCACATAAACGTGCTATTTTAATAAAATGGGGGATATAAGACAAATGTGTGATCTTTCACAGAAACCCCAGAGTCCTGGCTAATAAATATGGTGCAAAGTAAATTAAGTTAAACCATTGCCAAGAACAGATGGATGCTTCCTCCTGAGCAGACTTTTCAGTATCTTCCTGGAAAAATTTGAATCCATCCATCTCAAGTGTTTTCAAAGGAAAACTATTTATGAAATGAGCTTGCACAAGGCTGGCTGCGGTCCAACTCCTGCAGAAAGTGGCTGCTTAACCTTATGCCTGCCTGAAGGGCCTTTCTGCCTGTTAGGGGAATGTGTACCAGCCATCCAAACCCACTCTCACCTCTTCCTCTCAATGGGAAAACAACATGCAATATCATCTACTGATGACTTTTAATATATCTCAACTCGTGGCATCTATTCATTTTCAACTGTATGTACATGTTACATGGTAGAGAGAAATACATGGGGAAAGATATGCACATGCTTTTAAACAAAAGAAAATAAGAGAAAATATTAGCACTCCCAGAAGAAAGACTTTCTAAGGAGTTCTATGTGAGAAAAATACATACAAAACTTAAAACCTTATCTCAATTGCAAATATCCATGGAAATACTGACTGCAGGTAAATTTCTGCCATAAAATCCTGAAGTTGGGTTTCAAAATTCCTTCATTGACAGGAAGTATGGCTCAGCAGAGATACAGAACTTTAGTTCAAGTGTGCAAAAGCTTCCAGCCTCACAGAACCATAAAGAACCTCATTTCCTACACAAGCGTGGACCTTCTGAAGCCCCTCTAATACCATTTCTTCCAGAATGGAGTTGGGATTGTTTGTCCTAAAAGCATCTGCTGTCCTGTCCTTGAACAGTCATCTGCCGATGCTCCGCCCACTCACCCAGCTGGCACAATCTTCCTGGAGTCTATCCTATTGCCTTGGCATTTTACTAACTGGGATAGTTCGTGTTCCCTGTCACTTTGGGGAGTTCAGGCATATGCTCACCTTTGAATCATTTACAGAAGGGTTTCATAAGAATGCTTCTCAGGGTCCTAGGGGACTCTGCTGGGTGTATCTCTTCATTCACTGGCAATGGAATGCTCCAGTCAACATTTTGGCTGAAAGCCCAGTGTGAAGAGATTCCAGCTACCTGAACAGACTGAATTTCTAAACTTCCAAGGCTAAACAACCAAATATTATAGTATCCTTATGCTTTTACTAATTTCAAGGACCTAAAAGAATAGGTGTGCATGTTTATTAAAATGTGATTTTTTTTAAAAAAAGAAAAACCAGAGTCATTAAATATCTCCTCCCCTTTTATGTTAAGAGAGACTCTTAACCTGCAAAGTGAGCTCTTATTATGAAGAAGAAAATTTGAGTTTCCACAGAAGAAAAAAGCAGGATGCTTTTTAAGTTAGGAATGGAAGAGAAAAATAAGCTGTTTTTCTGATTCCATCCCACATGTTGGTTCTTGTTCAATGCGTTAGTAATGCACACAGGTGCCCATTTATCTTTATCTCTGGTGTTTTTGCAGCAGTTCTTTATCCATCACATGTATTTCATGATGAGTTTTGGTTGGCCCTTTACAAAGTGTTTTCAGTGTAGGCTGGAGAGATAGCTCAGCAATTAAGAGCACTGGCTGCTTTTGCAGAGGACCTGCATTTTACTGCCAGCACCAACATGGCAGCTCACACTCATCTCTAACTCCAGCTCCAGGGGACAATCTCTTCCAGCCTGTGTAGGCCATGCACATCCAGGGTGCTCTGACATGCATGCAGGCAAAAAAACCAAACACATGAAATAAAAAATAAATAAGTCTTTTTTCAAAAGTTTTTCCAAAGCATTCTGTGTTATAATTTCATTAGAATATTAAACACATTATTTAGATATGATTTTTCCTTAGTGAAATAGAATTCCTGCTAACATGCTGTTTATCAATGTTTTCTACATTTATGTAGAGTGTGCACATGATTTCAGTCACACTGTGCTCTGGGAGATCCTACCATTGAAGGTTACAAAGAAGTGAGTTTGTGCTGCCTCCTCTCTCCTTGTTATAAAAATAAAAACTAAGATAAGAAACTCAGAAAGAGAAGTCAAAGGCAGGCATCCCTGAGAAGCCACTGGAGAGCAAAGTTGAAAGAAAAATGGTTGAGCCAGAGTTACAAGTGCAGTAACAGGAAGTCTACACTGACCTTGATGGACATCTTTAAGTGGAACAATAATACAAGGCACAGCTGCACAGAAACTCGGGTCACAGAACAGAATTGAGTGCACAGATGCACAGTGTTTTTCAAGTTTGCCTTTAGAGTAGAAAGTTTAGAAGGCAGACTGAAATCGTGGAATCAAGGAGGCTAAGGACTAAAGTTGCAGCATGTATAACTGGACCCTGAAGAATATGAAGGAGAAGAGGAGGGACTGGGAGAATGGTATGAGTGTGGAGAGAATATGTCTTAGTCAGGGAACATGCATAGAAGAAAAAATAGAAGTAACTCTGAGATGGAAAATGTGGAAGTTGGCATCCACATTCCTTGACCTCTGTTTTTTTTTTTTTTTTTTTGAGATCGAAGGGCAAGATGGTCTGCAGAGTGATTGTAAAGAGCATCAGGGAGTGTGGAAGATGTATTTCCCAAGGGGAAGTCTTCCTTTAATTCTTGTAGAGGCATCTGGAGGGTGCCTACAGCCTTAGGTAAGACCTTTAATAAGTGTAATAAAATTTTGGTGAAATACCTCTAAGGTCTTATTTTACAAACAGTTGGCTAATTGCTTTAGAAGATCTGAGCATTATAAGCATCTTATCAAATGGTTGTAATGTTCACGCTGATGATAAACAATGAATGCACTTAAAGTCTTAGAAGACTTTTTTTTCTGCAATTGGGTTTTATAATATGATTTATGTGATTCTTGAGTGTGACCTTTGGATCGGTCCATCATTTCCCTACATCAAACGGTTGGACCAAAGTAAGAGCAGTTAAGCAATTGTGCTTATCATGTTTTAACTGGATTGTAAAACATATGTATATATTGTTTGCCTTAGTTTAAGAAAATATTTTACATAGGGCCTCCTATGTAGCCTGGGATAGCCTTAACTGTGCACCTGCCGGATTCAGTCTCCAGAGTGCTAGGCTTACCCGTATATACCTGACCATCATGGCACTTGAGTTCTTGTTTTTGTGAGCTTGTTTGAGCTGCTGCTGCTGCTCCTCCTGTTCTTCCTCCTCCTCCTTCTTTTTTTGGGATATTTTTTGAGCTCTTGTTGCTGTCCGAATTTCAGCTGGTACGTTTGCTACATGCTTTGTGACATCTGTAAAGGCAAATTTTTCAACTGAGACTTTTAAAGATGTCACCCACCCCATCTTATACCATTCTCTTATACTGCTTGTAGGCTGTTCTTTTTTTATTTTTAGATCGTGTGTGTGTGTGTGTGTGTGTGTGTGTGTGTGTGTGTGTGCATCTGTGCACACACTTGGACTTTCCTTAGTGGTTTATGGTTTTATTTCATCAGCTTTTAATAAATAATTCTTAAATGTGATGTCAGATTTTTTTTCTGGAAGTGAATAACCTTTGTATGGAAAAATTGTTGACTTCCTTGTCCTATCAGAATACTGAATTGTTTAGGATTTGTCTTGTGACGGGAGAAAGCCAGTAGAGGAGTCATAGAATTAGAGTCTTCCTGTGGAGTTCCCTCAGATCCACTGCCACCATTCCCCCCACCCTCAGGAGTGACTTAACTGTCCCAGGACGCAAGGATGGAACTCAGTCTTGGTCTCTACCACTGGCAGGCTGGGTATTTAGAAACACCATTGTTATTACCAGGCTCAACACATGGCAGTTCATGTTGTTGGGCCCATGAATAGCCTCTATGCCTACCACCTAGACTACTTTATTCATTTAATCCACTGTGGCAGTTCTGGGATGACTACCTTCAACCAGCAGAGGCGGCCATTGATGACTACCTTCAGCTAGCCGAGTTGTTCTGCTGACTCGACTAAGTACTTCTTCAACGGTAGATGCTACCTGCTGGACAGTGAGCTTAACAAAATAGTTTCATACTTCATGCCACTTACTGGATATCCATACTCTATTTTTTCTGATCTTCTCTCCATGTCCCTAATGAGAGGGCCAGGCTCCTAGTTACTACGTAGGAGTTTGCATAGATTCTCAAATCAGGCCACTTCTCACATCACCTAACATAGATGCCCAGTATACTGTTCTCAGCTCTGCCTTGGCCCAGTGTCTTCCAGGAATGCCACAAATGTGGCAGAAATGAGGTTCCTAGTTCTTTTCAGCATGGTCTGGTATATCAAGCCTACCCAAACCTTCACCAAGCATGACTATTTCCCTTCCTTTTGGCTCTTTCAAAATACCATGCTGCCAGGAAAGGGTCACACATTGCTAGGTGTCAAAGAGTCTGGGCTATCTATCCATAGCTTTGCTTCTGTATTGTAGGCTTCCACATTGTGATTCTTCCACTGGGACTTGTCACTGATACTGTCTTGTATCTTTCCCCACCACTGTCAGCTCTAGCATTGCCAGATCAAATGGCACAAGCAACATGGTCAGGTTTGAATCAATTTTTTTTTTCTGCTCTGTTCCCCCCACCACATCCCCAGGAGCTGACAAGCTTTCATGTGACAAAATCAATAATCCCAGGTATTGAATAAGTAGACTCAAGACAAAATAAGGCCTACAAGATGCTGGCTTCTCTCTTTGGGGCAGAGTGCGTGAGGCTTAGGAATTTATGTTTTAAATATCCTGATATTGTTCCATAACATTTTTCCAGAACTAGAGCTTCTGAATCTACCCTTGGGGTGTGTGTGTGTGTGTGTGTGTGTGTGTGTGTGTGTGTGTGTCTTATGTCCAAGGTACTTACAATCTCCTCTCTTTGTCTCTTGTCCAGTCATTATGATGTCATTGATATGAGCCATTGTGAAGGACGTGCATGTTAATTCTGAGTTGGTCAGGAGAACATAAGGACAGAATATTAGAGTGCCATCGCATCATTGGCCCAGAACCACAAGTCAGTATTATTGTCTATCTCACATGAAAAAAAATATGTAATAAGAGTAGGTGTAACTTTAATTTTTTCAAACCTTATTTTTAATGATGGTTCTTAAATACTTTAAACTTCCTGGAGTCCACCACCCACCAGATGTAGTGGAAAAGAAAGGATACGGGGGAAGTGGACCTGTTTAGAAAGGTTCTTTGGAGCAACTCCCATTTGTGTTGTCTGGAAATTGACAGTTCAGTTCACAGGTTAGCAAACACTTCCCCGATACACCAGCAGTCTAGTTTGGTAGAGTTGGGATAGCAAACACATCAGCAGTGGCAACACTCCCTAGCAGAGACAGCCAGGCCTCAGCCTCAGCATGAGTCAGCTGGAGGGACCAAGAGGAAAGACAGGAGAAGTTCTGGTCTGTGCCCTTTTGGTGAAGCAAAGATCAGTGAAGATTCAAGACCCACAAGCACTGCACAGCTAGCTCTGTAAGCAAGCCTGGCTCAGTCCATGTCATTGCCCATTGAGTCCTGTTCATACCCTCTAAACATCATGTGTCCTCCATGGGACTTGCTTCATCACACGAGTCTGTCCCAGCTGACATCACTCTGCCAATCAGACTGAGACCATGGACGTGGCAAGAAACTGCAGTACACCACCAGAGTTTTTTGGTACATTTCTTTCTATGGAGTTCTGACAAATGCAGCTCAACTACACAATGGAAGGTGTGTTGTTAACAAAGGATCCTTCATCATGTGTCCTTTCACACGCTTGCTTTAGCAGAACATCCTTTCACTTGTGTCTACCTCAACGAAATGTTCCTTCATGAGTCTGCCTTAGTCTTTCACCTGTGTCCTCTTCAGCTAAACATTCCTTCACATGTTTGCCCCAGCAAAACACCATCCAACTGACTTTCCAAAGCACCCTTAACTTCCTGCTTCAAAGAGGAGAGGGTATATTGTCCAAGGCAGTACCTGTGTGCCTTGTAGCCAAACCTCTTCTCATCTGCTTAGCACGAAGTTACAACTGGTACAGACTATGAACATTAGATGTGCTCCTTGATCAAGTCCAAGATCATCCAGGATCCACCTGCTTCTGCAGTAGCTACACTTCGAGGTGAGAAGATGTGACCACACTTTTCAATCAGGTCTTTAATGGTAACTACTTTCCAGCATACTTCTGGGATTTGATTCTGTTGGATTTGATTCTGTTTTGATGTGTGATCTTGGTGTCCATTTGAAGACCAACTCAAAGGTATCTGTTTATTCTTTCCTACTCTGAAGACTTTGTGTCAGAGCCCATGAATCCTTTGTGGGATTGGCCCAAGTGCAAACACCAATAACACTCCCAGGATCTGGAGAAGGATCACTGAGTGTATCCCTGAATCCACTAGGCCAACCATAACCCAAAGTCTAGATGGTTCATGTGTTTCCTGCCCTGTAGGCTCCCATTATGGCTACTTTTTCTGTTGTTGTCATAAAATAGCCTGAAAAAAGCAACTTAATGGGTAAATGGCTTTTAGTTCAAGGGTAAAGACCATTGTGGAGGCAAAAACAAGGCAAGGGGAGCTTAAAGCAATTGTTATGTTGCATCCACAATGGGGAACAGAAAGCGGTAAATTCCTCAACTTTCAGTCCATATTTTCTATAGTCCTGTGTTCTCACACAGGGGATGTCCCACCACTTTTAAGAAGAGTTTTTCCAATCAATCTAATCGAGACAACCCCTTACAGACATTCCCAGAGGCCCATCTCCTGGGTAATTCTATATCTGCCATGTTGACAATTAACTCCAGACTAATGGGTGGCAAGATAGCATCTGGATATTCAGATATCAGAATTAACTATACTATACAAATACTATATAGAATGGATTATCCATGTTAATTCTCCTTTCATCTATTTTCTTCTCCTCCTCCTCCCCTTCTTCTTCTACAGTAAGTGGTATTATTTTATTTTCAAACACTTTGTAAGATTTAAAAAATATTAAGCTATTTATTTACTTTACATCCCTATTGAAACTTCCTTACCCTCTTCTCCTCCCAGTCCCTCCCTCTCAACTCCCCTACCCACCTTCCACCCCTCCTCCCCTTCTCCTCAGAAAAGGGGAACCCTCCCAGGGATATAGAACAGCCTTGGCATATCAGTACCATGTGTTTTTATTATTATTGCTTTGTAGCACAACTTGAGGTTAGGAATGACAATACATACAGACGCTCTTTTATTGTACGGGTTTTTTTTTCATTTTTTTCTTTTTCTAAAAAGATTTATTTATTCATTTTATATATGTGAGTAAACTGTTGCCATCTTCAGGCATACCAAAACAGAGCATGGGATTCCATTACAGATGGTTGTGAGCCACCATGTGGTTGCTGGGAATTGAACTCTGTACCTCTGGAAGAACAGTCAGTGCTCTTAATCTCTAAGCCATCTATCCACCCCCCTCTTTTTTCTTTTCCTTTCTTTTCTTTTATCTTCTTTTCTTTTCTTCATTTCTTTCTCTTTCTCTCTTTCTTTCTTTCTTCCTTCCTTCCTTCCTTCCTTCCTTCCTTTCTTCCTATGCTCGATTTTTTATTTTTCCATATGAAGTTGAGTATTGTTCTTTCAAGATCTGTAAAAGATTGTTTTGAATTTTGATGGGATTGTATTGAATCTGTAGATTTCTTTTTATAGTAAGGCTGTTTTTACTATGCCAATCCTACTGATCCATGAGCATGGGAGATCTTTCCATCTTCTAATATCTTCTTAATTTCTTTCTTCAAAGATTTGAAGTTCTTGTCACACAGTTCTTTCACTTGCTTGGTTAGAGTTACACCAATATATTTTATATTATTTGTGGCTATTGTGAAAGGTGTGTTTCCCTAATTTCCCTCTCAGCCACTTTATTGTTTGTATATGGGAGGGCTACTAACTTTTTTGTTAATTTTGTATCCAGCCTCTTTGCCCAAGGTGTTTATCATGTTACAGTTCTCTGGTATAATTTTGGAGGTCACTTCTATATACTGTCATATTAACTGCAAATAGTACTACTTTACCTCTTCCTTTCCAGTTTGAATCCCTTCGATTTCCTATTGCTCTAGCTAGAATTTCAAGAACTATACTGAGTAGATAGGGAGAGAGTGGGCAGCCTTTCCTTGTCCCTGATTTTAGAGAAATTGCTTTATATGTCTCTCCATTTAGCTTAATGCTGGTTATGGGCTTGCCATATATTGCCTTTATTATGTTTAGGTCTGTGCCTTGTATCCGCCATCTCACCAAGATTTTTATCATGGAGGAGGGTGTTGGATTCTGTCAAAAGCTTTTTTCAGGTCTCATGAGATGATCATGTGTTTTTTTTTCTTTCAGTTTGTTTATATGGTGAGTTATGCTGATAGTTTTTAGTTTATTGAACCATCCCTGCATTTCAGGGATAAAGCCTGCTTGATCATGGTGGATGATGTATTTGATATGTTCTTGGAATCATTTTGAGAGTCTTTTATTGAGTATTTTTGCATCAATATTCATATGGGAGATTGGCCTGAAACCCTTTTTCTTGGTTGAGTCTTTGTGTAGTTTAGGTATCAGGGTGACTGTGGCCTCAATGTCCCTTCTGTTTCTCTTTTGTGGAATAATTTGAGGAGCATTGGTATGAGCTCTTCTTTGAAAATCTGGTAGAATTTTGCACTAAAACTATCTGGCTCTGGGCTTATTTTTGTTGGGAGACTTTTAATAATTGCTCCTGTTTCCTTAGGGGAAAGTCTATTTAGATAGTTTACCTGATCTTGAGTTAACTTTGGATGAGCGGAATCTACCAAGAAAATCATCCATTTTCTTTAAGATTTTCCAGTTTTATAGAGTACAGGTGTCTTAATTATGGTTTCCATTGCTGAGAAGAGACACCACAACCAAGGCAACTCTTAAAAGGGGACAGCATTTAATTGGGGCTGGCTTACAGGTTCAGAGTTCAGTCTGTTATCACCATGGCAGGAAGCATGGCAGCAGGTGCTGGAGCCAAGAGTTCTATGTCCAAAGCCAGGCAGAAGAAGATTGTCTCCCAGGCAGCTAGGAAAACTTCCACACTTCCCACAAAGCCATGCCTCCTAATAGTGCCACTCTTGGGTCAAGCATTTTCAAACCACTACGAACAGGTTTTTGAAGTAAGACCTAATGATTCTCTAGTTTTCCTTGGGTATGTGTTGTTATGTACCCATTTTCATTTCTGATTTTGTTAATTTTCATATTCTCTGTCTTTTTCTTAGTTTGGCTAAGGGTTTATCTATCTTGTTAATTCTCTCAAAGAACCAACTCTTCGTTTCATTGATTATTTATATTGTTCTCTCTGCTTTTTGCTCTTTTATTGATTTCAGCCCTGAGTTTTCTTATTCTCTGCCATCTACTCCTCTAAAGTATGTTTGCTTCTTTCTGTTCTAGAGTTTTCAGGGGTGATGTGAAGTTGCTAGTACGAGATCTCACCAACTTCTTTTTGATGGCACTTAGTGCTATGAACTTTCTTCTTAACACTGCTTTCATTGTGTTCCATAAGTTTGGGTATGTTGTGCATCCATTTTCATTCTAGAATTCTATAATGCATTCACTAAGTTCTAGAAAGACTTTTTCTTTATTTCTTCCTTGACCCAGTTGTCATTGAATAGAGAGTTGTTCCGTTTCCATGAGTTTGTAGGCTTTCTGTTGTTCCTGTTGTTGTTGAAGTCCAGCTTTAATTCATGGTCTGATAAAACATAGGGGGTTATTTCAATTTTCTTATATCTGTTGATACTTGCTTTGTGACCAAGTATATCCTCATTTTTGGAGAAGGTTCCATGAAGTGCTAAGAAAAAGGTATATTCTTTTGTTTTAAGGTGAAATGTACTGTAATATCTGTTAGGTCCATTATTTCTCTGTTTAGTTGCTATTTGGATGATCTTTTCATCCGTGAGAGTGGGGTGTTGAAGTCTCCTACTATTAATATATGGTATTCAATGTGTGATTTAAACTTTATTAATATTCATTTTACAAATAAGGGTGTCCTTGCCTTTGGGGTATAGATAATTCAAAATTGAGACATCATCTTGGTGGATTTTTCCTTTGATTATATAATTATAATCTCTTTTCTTCTTTTGATTAATTTTGGTTGGAAGTCTATTTTATTAGGTATTAGAATGGCTACTCTTGTTTGTTTCTTGGGTCTGGTTCACTTGGAAAAACTTTTCCCAGCTCTTTATTCTGAGGTAACATCTATCTTTAATGTTGAGATGTATTTCTTGTATACAGAAGAATGATGGGTCCTGTTTTCACATCCATTCTGTTAGTCTGTGTCTTTTTACTTGGGAATTGAGTCCATTTATGTTGAGAGATATTAATGATTAATGATCTCTAATTCTTATTATTTTTATGTTGGCAGTAGTAGTGTGTATCTATGTATGTATGTATGTTTCCCTTCTTTTGTTTTTCCCTTGTGCTAAAGTTTTCCTTCTGATTTTCTTAAGGCCCATTTGTACTGCCTATTTGCCAGTCATGTCTTCACTGGAACAGAAAGACCTGTGGAAATAGTTGATACAATGTCTCATTGTCCTTAAGAAACTTCTGACTGCCTCAAAGACTTCTATACAATCTTGCTTGCTTACCCACCCCAACCTTGTGGTTTTATAGTATAAATCAAAAACACAAACCAGACCTGGGACCAGAGACTCTCAGGAATTGTTTTTGTTTTGGCTCTCTAGTAAATACATCTCATTTCTTCCACTCTTGTTGGTGACAGGGTGCTTACTGTAGAAAATTTCCTACAACAGTTAGTTTGTCAATGAGGGGAGTCAAAGCAGGAACTTGAAGGCAGCCTGCTTGCTATTCCACATAGTAATCTCCACCCAGAGAATACAATTCATAGCCAAAGAGGCAGGAATTATGGAGGCTGCTATTTGCTTGCTGGCAGGCTCATGCTCACCTGTATAGTTCAGGATCACCTGCCTAGGGAATGGTATCGCCCACAGTGGGTGAAACATTTTGAATCAATAAAAAATCAAGACAATCTCTGTCTTAGGGTTTTACGGCTGTGAATAGACACCATGACCAAGGCAACTCTTACAAAGAGCAACGTTTAACTGGGGCTGGCTTGCAGGATCAGAGGTTCAGTCAATTATCATCATGGCAGGAAGCATAGCAGTGTCTAGGTAGGCATGGCACTGGAGGAGCTGAGAGTTCTACATCTTTGACCAAAGGAAGCCAGGACCAGACTGTCATCAGGTAGCTAGGAGGAGGGTCTCCAAGGCCACCCCCACAGTGACACACTTCTTCCAACAAGGCTGCATCTCCTACAACAGGCCACACCTCCTAATAGTGACAAGCATATTCAAACTACCACAGTCCCCCATAGACATCTCCACAGGTCAGTGTGATAGAAGCAATTCTACAGTTGAGATTTTTCTTTCCAAGATAGTTCTAGGTTGTGACAGTTAAAGCTAACCAGGGTATTTTACACTTAGGTTAGTCCTAAGAAAGTTTAGAAAAGCCATATAAAGTTCTGAAGTCAAAGTTCCCTTTCAGAGGAGTCCAGTGCTTTTCAGAGCAAGTAACTTAATATAACACTAGATGTCTAGAAGCTGCTCAAAGACAGTATGTGCTTGCATTCAATGCACTGACTGACGTCACAGTGCCCAGAGACAAGAGATCTGAGAGGTACACCGTAAGAATTGTTGGAATAGTGAGGGAGAATGATAATTTTGTGTGGAGGAAAAATAAACAGATAATATAGACAGAAGAAAAGACGGCAACCTTTAGTGAACCAAATAGCATTCTCTTTACCTTTGATTGACTTTGCAGAAGTTCATGGACACAGCACTTCTGGTTGAAAGCTGGCGGAGCAGCATGAATCCACCACATGATAGGGACATCCACAAAGCTGCATATGTTGCACATCGCTGCAAAGTCCCTGAGTGACAAGAGGAAAAGAACAGCTCTGCTGAGTCAGATCAGAGGAGATTTTCCACTCACCAAGGTCTGCTTTGACTTCTTGCATCCTAGACCATCGGTGATCTGTGGGACTTGGCCGCCAACATCTTTTTGGACACATTGAGACCCGTGAAGATGGAAACTGCCCATCTGAAATGAGAATACTGCTTCTGTATTTCCAAACATGGACTTCCTGTTTTAGTTCCGAGGAAGTCACATCTATTGTTCAGAAGTTCTCACCACATCTTATTTTATGGGAAACTAATTTGAGCCAATCTGAAATTAAAGTTTTGAGGGGCTGAATTAATAAAAACAATGAAAATATGTTTCCGCTAATGATGGAAATACATTTCTATAGACTGCATTTTCTGTGAGAATGCTTCTTCTTCAAACATGGTTTAAAATTTCAGCCTGTCTGAAAATTATTATTCCATGGTGATTTTGTGTCATCTCCTGTGAGTACTCTTAAAGGGGACACTGGGATGGCAAGCAACTCTTTGCAGAAAAGGTTTGGAGGGAGGAGACGCTAAAGCATCAGTTCTCAACCTGTGGGTGGTAACATCCTTGGCAAACCTCTAGCTCCAAAAATATTTGCATTATGATTTCTAACAGGAGCACAATTACAGTTATGAAGCAGCAATGAAAGAAATTTTATGGTTGAGGGTCATCACATGAGGAACTGTGATAAAAGGATGTAACATCAGGAAGGTTGAGAACTACTGCTTTAAAGCATAGTAGATTTACTTCGTGCTTGAACTAGATATTTCTGCTGTGGTTCCAAAATAAATAATTGAGCTCTGGAAATATAATTATTATCAATCCTTATCCTTATCTCATTTCTCTCTTTCTCATCTGTCTGTCTGCCTGCCTGCCTGTCTGCTCACCCATGTGTGTAGGTGTTTAGAGGCCAGAGGTTAAGGTTGGGTATCTTCCTCCATCTCTCTCTGCCTTAATTCTTGAGGAACAATTGAGCACCAATTTTGGCTACAATGGTTAGTCAAGCATCTGCCTGTCTCCCTACCTCACCATGCTGGGGGGGTTCTAGACCTTCACTGCCATGCTCAGCTTTTATGTAGGCATTGGTTATTCAAACTCAGATCCTCAGTCCATCAAGCATTTTCCTTACTGAGCCATCTTCCCAGCCATTGGATTAACTTTTTAAAAAAGAGCAGACAATTTCATTCAATGCCTCAGTAGTTATCAAAGTCCTATAGTCCCAAGCACTGTTTTCTTGATTCAGAATAGTCAATGACAAACAGAAAAGTTCCTGCTCTTCAGTGCTTGCTTATTTTTATTCTATGATGTTATTATGTTCCTGAAAAAGTTCGTCCTTGGGTGGGAAATAGGACCAGAAGAGAATTTCTTCTCTCTTGACTACAATATGGCCTCAACCCTGAGAAAGGAGAATGTATTTGAGAGAATACCCCATGGGGATGTAAGCTTGTACCATATGAGCAGGTCAGAGGCCAAAGGATGAGCTGTCCCCTGAGGACTCCTGTGGAAGCCTGGGCTTGTGAACTCTAAGACCTGCTATGTCTGGTACAAGTTCATGACCTCTCAAACAAGATCCCCATGTTACTTGCTAAACACCCAGAGAAGTCTGTTAAAAATTAGAGCATGGTCTCAGGAGCCAAGGTCGGAATTTGAATGAATGGTCTGGTCTGAGACCTCCATAATGATGGTGTGTTACAAGAGTGCTAGTGGTTGATGGTGGTAAAATCCTGTCCTAAGAAGTACATAGCAGCCCTCAGCAGTTCAGAGCTATCACATGGAGACACATGTCAGGCCAGGAAGTGTCGCCAGAATAAAGAAGAGAATCATCAAGGATTCTTAGAAAACAGACATCAGTAAAAGCCAGGCTTGCTGCAATGGGGAGAATAGAGACTTGGGAGGACTATTAGAAAACAACTAAAAATGAGTTCCAGTCCAGAAAGGGTTGAAACTTCTGGGTTAGTTCACCTATGAGTGCTTCAAGGAACACCAGAGTTGTTCGTGTGTCAATTCTAATGAAGGACAGATGTGACTCATTACAATAGAGACTAAATTTCCAACACTGATGTAAACATGGCCTTGAATTCTGGGGCAGTACATAAAGAGTTTGTAGAACAAGCTCAAGGTCTGATTTTGATCTCTAGTACCCTTAGGGAAAAAGAACAATGGTTTGTACCTATACTTCAAGCACTTGTGAGGTGTCTTAGGGTTTAACTGCTATGAACAGACACCATAACCAAGACAAGTCTTATAAAGGACAACGTTTAATTGGGGCTGGCTTACAGGTTCAGAGGTTCAGTCCAGTATCATAAAGGCAGGAACATGGCAGCATCTAGGCAGGTTCAGGAGGAGCTGAGAGTTCTACATCTTCATCTGAATGGTGCTAGCAGATGAAGCCCACCCTCCGGTGATACACCGAGTCCAACAGGGCCACACCTTCTAATAGTGCCACTCCCTGGGCAGAGTTTAAACAAACCATCACAGGAGGCCAAAACAAGGGGGTCTCTTGGGCTTGTTTGCTGTGAACTCTAGGTTCAGTGAGAGACCCAGTCTCAAACAGTTGAGGTGGAAAGGAGGATGAGAAAGACATTAGTGTTGATCTCTGGCCTACATATGAACACATACATGCGCACAAACATATGAGCGTAGGCACAAGCATGCACATACACACACATTCTGGGTCTAATTGCATCTATACATTCTTATCAGTAATTGACATACATTAACTACAATTTCTATTGTCTTCATCCTGGAATCTTTTAGCGAAAATTCTCAACATTTCAGATCACTTCAAGTTTAAGATGGGCATAGGATCTATCATAAAGAAATAGTTGGTTAACTCAATGTCCTTGAGCAAATGCACTGAGCTCAAAATAAATCCAGGTATGACAAAATGAGTTACACAATCTATACCCATCATCTGTTACTCCTCACCTGTTCCTTCCTCCTTCCCAAATGAAGATTTAAAAAAAAAAACATAGTGGTTTTGCAAAAATAAATACCTTCAGATAATGGTAGAAGACATGACCAGGACTGTTGAGATATTATTTATAATTTATAATCCTCTGTTCACATCTTTGAGCTATGTTGTCCCCTTCCTGTACAGAGATATGGACCAGTAAGCCTTGTCAACCTTCTCTTGAGCATATACCTATAGACATGCTTAGCTATAGTTCCATATATAATGAAGACTGAATTCTGTGGGGGCAGGACTGGACCACTAGATTCCAGAAGCTCAGTTTGCGCTTTGTAGCCCTAAACTAAATGCTTGGCTTCAGATATCAGTGTCTCATCAAGCTCCCATGTAGTTCCAAACTTAGGTCAAGTTAACTGAGCAGTACCAGGGTACACACCAGAACTCACAGGGAACCTCACCAAAGTCTGTAAAGGTGGGAGCTACCTCTCGAACTAACTCCCCACTGTTAGCCAAAGTTTAAAAAGAAGGAAGGACTAAAGAGTTGCAATAATCCGGCTCCTTCCCTCTAGATTGCATAGAGGGACTGTGATCCCATCAAGAAATGGAGTCTGTTTTCCCATCCCAAAGATAAGTGGGCTGCCTTTGTAATTTGCTTTGTCCAAGAATGTGAAGGAAGTGACATTTTGTGAGTGTCAAAGGTAGCCTCTCACGGACCTCACAGATGCTTTTCCCCGAGGAGGCTCCTGCCCAGCATGGCCTGATCACCGAGGGAGGCCACATGGAGCAGAAAGCTAGACTACTGAGGGCCTCTTACCCCTCCAGCCCCAGCCAGCCTGCCAACTGACCACAAATGAATGAACAAGCCCAACTGAAAGCCTGCAGAGCCCAGTCAAGGCCAGAACCACCGAGCTGAGTGCAGTCTGAATCGCTGAATCGCTCCATTTGTCTTAGGTCACGAAGTTTTGGAGTAGTTTATTAAACAACAAGAGCTAAGTCATAGTCCCACAGATCTCGGTGAGTCACACTGCCCAGAAATGTCAGCAAGCAAGTACTTTCCTCAAGGAAAGTTAAAGTTTTATAGAGACACTGAAGTTGGTGCTCCGAAAAGTGCTGATCTTCAAGAGGCCAAGGGCTGACCCCAGAGTGCAAATCCACACACTGCTCCTTCTTCAAGGCAGTCTCCCTGCAGAAAAGAACATCACCTGGAACAGACAGAGCATCCAGTGACATAGTTTGCTTCTGTCCTCTTTCAGGGTCCTAATGTTGATGTAAACAGACAGTAAATAGTTCATAGACCAGCTGCAGTTTATGACTAATGGCCCAATATACAAGAATGCATTTTCTGTAAAGAGCCCAACAGTAAAAACTTTATGCCTTGAGGACCATATAGGTGATGTTAATTTTGACATTATCTGGAAGCATCCATACCCATGGGTGATGTATCAGTGAATGAGCACTGCTGTGTTCCAGTAAAACTATTTAAAAGACAATAAAAACTATTTCATATACAGCAAGCTGAATTCAGAAGTGAGCCATAGTACACTGACCATGGCAGCATAGTTCATCCCCAACAGAGATCATGATCAGCCCTCCCCTCTCTCTCTCTGTCTGTCTCTCTCTCCTCTCTGTATGTGTGGGTTACAATGTCATAATAATAGGCAAGAACAAGAAGAGAACTAAAGGCACCCTATCTTACAATGAAAAGACAAATGCTTAAAACCTAAGGTGTTCTAACAAGGATTGGGTGAAATATGCAACTATGGAGGCAGTTGTTTTTAAGTAAGGAAAATAAAGTGAGCAGTCACTGTCAATCAAACCCCTGGCCAAATCTTGGGAAATTTTCTTTGCCAGTGTGGCCATCCCACAGACACAGCTTGGCAGTGAGAAGCCTGAGGTAGTTCTTGCCTCCGTTTAGCTTGTGTCTTTCTTTCCTTACTTTCACTTTTGTCCCACCTCCCCTTGTTTTCTTTCTCATATCACAGAAGAATGAGGTTCCAGGAGCATGGGAAGCAACCAGCATCACATTCTCGAATAGGTTCAGAAGAGCAGCTGTTAATAATTTATGGCAGCCTTCCTTGGTTCCCTCTCTATATACTGTGAACACAATGGACTCCTGTGTCATTAGAATATGGAACAATGACCTATCTTATATCCACCCTGGGTTGGGCAGGGTGTGCCCTGGTCAGGAAGTGTCAAACAGTGGTAATTTAAAATCATAAAAGTAAAAACAAAATTTCAAGTACTGTGTGCTCTGCTTATTTCACTCATATATGTATATAACTGTGGAATGCATTTGTTAAAAGTCTCAATCTTTAAAAGGATTAACATACACTTTAAATGGAAATCTTCACATGATTAAGCTTTTCAAGTGGTTTCTTCTACTTACTATTTAACATTTACTTCATCTTTTGATTAAACCCTTTGAATGCTGGAAGAATTCCCATGTGGGAAAAATAACACACCAGGAGTCAAAACCATTGTCAGCCACTAACAATTCAGCTCAAACTGGTCAAACAAATTTTCTAGAGACAAAACATGGTGCCATGGTCACTAGGGAGGACAAGGAGGGACTAAGCCCCAGGAAATAGCATGTCAGGGTGCCCTGATGGGAAGCTGTAGATAGGGAGGGAGACTTGTAAACAAGTGAGATTCAGGGAATCTGGGAATTAGAGAGAAAAGGATGACCCAGTCAGTACCAAGAGGAGAAACTCTAACAGGTTGGGGGTAAACCCTGTCTGCTTTTCCAGCTTTCCTGAGGATGATCTCAGCTAAGAGAGCTAAACATTGCCTCTGCTGGCACAGGAACAGCAGGATTCTGCTTTATGCCAGGAGGCGGAGGAGGTGTCCCGTGGGTTGTTGAATACCCCTTAGAACAAACCTCCAGGCTATTCTTTGTCTGGCTGCTTTTCACAGCCTCCCATGAGCAGCACCACACTCTTGTCTCCTCTTCTTGCCCAGACTAAGAACTTTTAGCATCTTGTGAGAATGACTCTAATTCCTCTCAAAACTCCACTGATATATACAAAAGGTTTTATGAATTCAGATTGAATTCATGAATTCATATTACAGCTAGCCTTCTTTGTCTTCAAAGGTATGTGCACTCCGTCAGGTTTTCCTGTTCTCCAATGATGTCCTTCATCCCTCCTGATGTCTCTCCTTCCTCATTAATATTTAGTTCTCGAATTGTAGCAGAGCCCAGAACTCATTTCAATAACATCCCCTTTACTATTAGTAAACATGTCCTTTTAGTCATCCATATGAAATTCATCCCCTCAGGCAGAAAGATGGTATAATGCTTAGGCATACTTTTTCATATATAGAAGCACAGGTTTTGATTGCTACTCCATCTTCAACCTTCATGGTGTCCTACGAGTATAGGACATGTGTCCTATAGGACTATAGGACTACAGAAATGTGTAGTCCCAATGATTTATTCATTAATTCATTTACTCACGAAATGTCTGTTAAACAACCATTGTCAGAAATAGTCTTTCAGTTGGTAATTGTACAAAGATATGGTCATGTAGAAAATTTTAATCTAGCAACATGGCTGTTTTGTCAAGGGATCACAACCAAAGACCTTCTAGGTCTCTGTGATCCAGCTGGTATACAGACACACCTTTAATTTCAGGGGACAGAGGCAAGCCTATCTCTGAGTTCAAGGCTAGCCTTATATAAAGCAAGTTTCAGGTAAAGATGAGCTTTGGTCCAGATGTGGCGGTACATGCCTTTGATTTCAGCACTCAGGAGACAGGCAGGCAGATCTCTTGCGTTCTAGTCAGATAGTGAATTGAGAGGCTGTGCAGTCAAGTGGAGTTCATTGAAGTTCTGTTCATGGAGTTCAGAGGCAGTTTACACAGTGAGAGTTTTACAAAGACAGGTTGCAGAAAGAACAAGATAGACACAGGTGAAGACAGAACAAACCAGAGAAGGAGAAGGGGCCAGAACGTTAGAACAGATTGCCGAGTTAGTTTGAGGCGAAACAGAGCAATTCAGTGAGAAGCTGAGCTAAGCCAGATTGAATCAGTCAGCTTGGAGAGAAATTTGAGCCAGAACAGCTGAGTTGACCCAGCCAGTCAGAGTTAAAAAGTACTCTGAAAAGATGAGCTTATTCGGGAGTAAGCTTTGGAGACAACAATTACATAAAGCAAATAAAACTTACATATATATGGCATCAACCTTGTCCTGGAGGATGTGCTACCATTCAGATCTGAAATGTCTCATAAGGTCCATGTGTAAAAGGCTTAGTTCACAGCCTGTGTGTGGACCAAGGGTAGTAGAATCTATAAGAGGTAGGACATATTGGAATGAAGTAAGGCCAAGTGAAGTGTGCCCTTGGAGGGAATATTGAGACCAGATTCCATCCTGTCTTTCTCTTTGCTTCTCAGTTGTCATGAAGCAAACAGGCCCTTTCTGCCGCAAGCTTCCACTATGGTATACAATGCTACCTCCAGCCCAAAGCAGCAGGGCCAAGCAGCCATGGTACAAATCCTCTGAAATGGTGAGCCTAAAGAAATTGGTTTTGATTTTAAAGTAGATTATGCTGATTATCATGTCACAGAGACAGAGATCGACATAGGTGATCAACATTGAATAAAAGAGCAAGCTAGGTAAACACAAGTCGTAATGTAGAGCCACGGTGAGAATAAGAGCATATACGTGTGCTATTCTGTCTAGTAGAAGGAGGCAAACATTGCTGGGCTTAACCACACACAAAAAAAGTTTCCCATATGAAGAGATTTTTGAGTTGAGAGTTAACAAATAGTGAAGCTCCTGATAAGAAAAGAAACCGTAATGAAGTTTGCCTTGAGCATGCAGATCTTGTAGAGAATTTGTGGATTTTAGGTTCACTAGCAGGAAAGCTAAAATTGGAATGGATAACTATGAGGAGAAATGCCAAGGGAAATGAAAGGCAGAGGCCCATATCATAGAAGATGGCGAGCAGGATGTTAGCTGACACATGTCTAGGCGGGACGTAGTCTTAGGTGCTACTTAGTCCTTCTGCTTCAATGCAGCTGTTAGATCCTTTGCATCCACAACAGTGGTCTATAAGACCCCGTAGGGACCTTTTGGAAGGAAGCTCTAGAAGTAGGTACTCTCTGTTCAATGGAAGGAACAACAGTTTGTTCTAATCTGAGGTAGTAGGATTTTTAGAAAGAACTGTTTTATCTTGACCTGGAACTTGCCCCCTTACCTACCTTTAAAATTCTACTCATTAACTTTGTTGTTGGTGTTGTTTTCAGTCAGACAGTAGCAGTTCTTTATTCTATTTGTAACCATCTCTCAAATAAACGATTCCGTTTTTAACTAACAGTGGGCCCACCTATTAATCTTAACTTGCTTACTCAGGAAAAAAAAAAGCAGTCTGTTTCTTACACATAGGATTAAGTCATCTAGACTTTTGGAAGCAGCTTATTTTGTCTCTCCTCCTCCGTTACGACATTCCCAAGGCTTCAGGAAAATTCTGCCAAGAATTTCCAGACCATGTTTCATCCTCTCCAGAGGGAGGATTTGTTCCATGTTTGGTGCCATGACCTTAATCCTCTGTTAAGGCTGCTATCTCCTCAGCATCGTAAGAAACCACAATAAAACCACAGAAAGGCAAACACACGCACGAGGAAGACCGGTGAATCCCTTCACGCACTCCTCACCAAAGGATTGCTGTCCTCCTTCTAAAGTTACTCAGATGTTCCCTGAGTCTTGTCTCAGTACTGCAGAGTAAAACAAGACACAGCCACGGTCCACATTTATAGAGTAGGCTGTAGTGATAAAAAGTTAGGGTTTGCTGAATGCTCCTAGTGGAGGTGCACACAGATCTGCACCTACCCAAGAGCTATGGATTCATGAATGAAAAGACACACACACACACACACACAGCATTATTTTTAATATGCCTAACTAGCCCAATGGCTGGGCTTTTCTCCAACTCCATGTGGGTGCACTTTCCCCTCCAATATACCTGAGTTATATTTGCTAAATCTATATTTCAACTTTGCTACCCCAGACCCAATAGGGGGAGTGGCCCCTGGGGCCACTTTCCCAGATTCTTACACGCCAGGGGGCCTTTAAGTCTGATCTCTTTGCTTTCCTGCCATGGTGATTCTGCCCTTTTCCTGTCCTGCATTTCCTCTTGGGAATCCTCAAAGTCCTGTCCACTTTTATCTCCTTGCCCAGCCATTGGCTACTGGTTCTTTATTGATCAATCAAAACACCATCTGTTGGCAGGGACCTGCAGGAATGTGCGAATTCCCAAGTAAACCAAACGCCAATCGTTGGCCACAAGTGACTCTTAACGATACTTGTGAAAATGATGAGGAAAGTATCTGAAGCTAACTAGACTTTCTCATAATGGCATATTAACAGCATAGGTCACTCTTAGGTTCCAAAGAAGAATATACAATACACTGAGAGAAGTCAGTGGTCATGAAAGGTTTAGTATTTCTAATGGTGGTTTACCACGACAGTGTCTTCTAGTGGATCAAAAATGGATCCTATCAGATAGAATCTGGGCAAAAATGTCTAATTAAAACACAACGTTCAACAAATAATGCTGGGACAATGTATAACCATATGCAAATGAGTGAACCAAGACCTTTCCTCACTGTTTATAAAACAATAAACAAAGAAAAACAACTTTTCAAAGTCAATTTTAAACTGCCAGGCAGTGGTGGTACATGCCTTTAATCCCAGCACTTGGGAGGCAGAAGCAGGTGGATTTCTGATCTCGAGGCCAGCCTGGTCTACAGAGTGAGTTCCAGGAAAGCCAGGGCTACACAGAGAAACCCTGTCTTGAAAAACCAAAAAAAAAAATAAGTCAATTTCAAACTCTTAGATTGTTAGAAGAAAGTACTAGTATAATTCTTTATGCCTTTGATTTAGGCAGTTGCTTCTTAAATATTATATACAAGATATGAATAACAAATATAAATTAGAGGTTATCAAACATAACCTTTTTAAAAATGAAAGGTCACCATTAAGAAAGTCAATTTAGTGTAGGCAGAAGAGTTTGAATAGATGCTTTTCCAATGGAGAAGTGACCAATAGGAATACAGGAAGATGTTCATGTTCATTAGTTATTAGGGAAATGTGAATCCAAATCACAATAAGGTGGTATTTTATACTCCCTGTATGAATTTAATTTTTTTAATGAAAAATCATTTTGATGAAGATGCAAATAATCTTGACCATTACACATTCCTGTTGGGAATGTTAATGCAGTGAAAACCAGTTTAGCATTTCCCCCAAAGTGAGATGCCATCACTTTTGTTTCTTTTTTTTCCAGGCTTCACTGCCCCCTTTTGCTATCTTAATCTGCCCAACCATATTTTGGTCTTTTAGGTGTTTTTGTTTGGCCTCTTGGGTTCTCAGTCAGTGTTCTATTACTGTGATGATAATAAACCAGGATTAGGGCAAGTCTTATAAAGGAATTCTTTTAATTGGGGCTGGCTTACGGTTTTAGAGATTTAGTTCATTATCATCATGGCAGGACCCATGACAATTTTAGATAGACATGGTGCTGGAGAGGTAGCTGAGAGTTCTACATCTGAATCTAGAGGCATCAGGAAGAAAGAGACACTGGGCCTAGTTTTGGCTTTTTGAAACCTCAAAGCAAGTACCATACTTCTTCCAACAAGGCCACACCTCCTAATCCTTCTCAAGTAGTGCTACTTGAGATGACTAAGCATTCTTCAAATATACAGGCCTATGAGGGCCATTCTTAGTCAAACTATCACCAGGTCTGAGTCTCAACTTCCCTGAGAAATTCTCCTTTACTCAGGAAGAATGCAGATGCTACAAGGGCTAACTAGTTGCCTTTGGTACTGTCCCCAAAGAGGTACTTCTTTCCAAGAACTGGAAGTAGAAGCAGGATTTACCTTCCCAACCTTGAGGGCATCAACATTTTTAAGGTCACAGAAGGTAAGAAATAGTGACTCAACTCCTGGCTCCATTTAATTTTTGTAACAGAACTGTAAACCTTCTACAGCAAGAGAAGGCAACTGAAGCAAGTTGATCCTTCCTCCCTTTTTGTCTCTTTCTGAACAAGGAGGTCTATGACCCTGTTGGCAGAATGAGGCTGGATTGAGATTACTACGGGGAGAGAGATGTAGTGGGTGAGGAAATGGAAGGCTTTAGGTCAGAGAGCATAAAGTAGTACACGAAGAAGGTGGGCAAATAGAGAGAGCTCATGCAGAGAATGTAGACTGTATTTGGGATTCATGCTAAATGAATAGATGTTTTTATCCTCTCTTGGCATAAGAAAACAAAATGAAACTGGTAACTATGCGAGATGATACTTAAGCTAATTGTTTCACTACAGTGCCACATTGACTATATAAGTAACCCATTGCACCATGGTGCAACACTTAGATGCTCATGGTTTATATAATTTGGATATGGTTTATCCTCTCTAGACTCATGTGTTGGAAGCCTGCTCCTCGGTGTGAATGTGCCAAGGCAACAGACCCTTGAGAGATGATGAGTTTGTGAGGGTACCATATGTGGGATAGAAAAATACAGTTCATGATGAACTTGGTTCTGGAGAAAGCCAGTCATGTAAAAGAGTGAAAATATGTTTTTCTCATTCTCTCTCTCTCTCTCTCTCTCTCTCTCTCTCTCTCTCGATTCTTTGCGAATTTCACATCATGAACCCCAATCTCACTCATTTCCTGGTCCATTCATATCTGCTCTCTGCCACAAAACAAAACAAAAATAAAAAAATTAAACAAAAAACTCTCACCGTGAAAGCTGCAGTGTGTCACAGTGTATCCCTTAGTATACATTTTTGCCCAAAGAGCTTCACTTGCAAATGTTCCTTGCAAGAAGTCATTGGTTTGGTTCAAGGCCTCTGGCTTCTGCTACACAATCAAAAACGGGTCCTCACTGGAACTCTTCACAGATATCATCTTGTTGCCCTTGTCATGGAGATCTTACAGCTTTGGGTCTGCAGGACCAGCCCCTTCATACACTCCAGCAGTCCATAGATGGGGGTGAGTGTTGGGGTGGGCCAACTCACAGACCTGGATCTGGGCCTGGGTGGTAGCTGCGTTGGTCAGCTGGCCAGCTAGCCAGCATCCTGTGCCTGAACCACCAGGGTCAGCTCTACTGCATTGCTCCAGAAAGGTATGGGCCCTGCTTGTACTCCTGAGTGCTTCAACAAATAAGAGGCAGGGCCAGATGACCTGCTCTCTTGACCTAGGAGCAGGGGAGCTCTCCCACACTGCCCAGGGGATGTGCAGGACTGGCTCTCCTGAGTTCTGAAGCTTGTGAAGGGTGAGGCCAGGTCTCGACCGCTCACTCCCTTGGGACCAGCTCTCCTGAGTTCATGCTATTAGAACCATGTTTTCCAAGCTACCCAGGCAAGGGGCGGGGCCAGCTCTCTTGCTGCAGGTGAGGGGTGGGGCCAGCTCAGCACAGTGCTCAGATATCAACATGGCCTTAGGTACCATTTTTTTTTCTTGTTTGTTTGTTTTTCGAGACAGGCTGTCTCTTCGTAGCCCTGGCTGTCCTGGAAATCACTCTGTAGACCAGGCTGGCTTCGAACTTAGAAATCCACTGCCTCTGCCTCCCATGTACTGGGATTAAAGGCGTGCGCCACCACTGGCCCGCTTAGGTACCATTTTTTCTGGTAAGATTTCCTCAGTCAGAATAGACAGAGAGCCTTGGTTTATCTGTTTGTAGGCTTTTTGTTTTTTGATTTTTTTTTTATTGTTGTTTTTATTCCTGGAGTAAAATTGCAAAAGAAATCAGTGGAAATTTTGCATGTATTTTTCTCAAAACCAAATGCTTTGGGTATGCTTACAAAGACCAGCCAGTGGCAACAAACATTGGATTTGATGAATAATATAGTCTCATCCCAAAAATGTTTATATTTTAAAATAACAGGTATTCCTAAAACATCTAGGTAAAACCTGCAGGCACTCCAAACTAGGGACATCTGCATGGCCTTTGGTGGTAACAGTGGCCTTCGACATCAACACTGGCTGTGATAAGACCATGAACCCAGGCATGGCCTTCAATATCAGGGATGTGACCATGGCCTCAGGTGGCAATGCAGACTACTCAGACCAGTATGGCCTTTCCCATCAGCATGGCCTCCAGCCATCAACAGGGTCCCAGGCAGTAGCTCAGACCACTGACCTCCTGATGGCTTTCAACTACAACACACAGATATGAATACAAACCCTGGCTGTGGTAGGGCCATGGACACAGCCATGGCTTATGGTGGGAGCCCAGACTCGGACATCACCATGACCCCAGGTGGTTGCATAGGCTCCTCATGTCCACCTGTTCCTCACCACCATCATGTTTCCAGTTCCACCTCTCTATGGTGCACAAATTGTTAGGCTACATTTTCTCTCCCATCTCTCTACTGTGTATGCCATCTCCCCTCATCCTCCGCTCCATCACTATTTTCTGATCATCGCGATGCCTGCTGTGGGGAACTGGTGTGGGGACTTGGGTGTCTTCTGGCTTCGCCAGGGTCGAGGATCCACAGCTCTCTTTATTTCTTGGCTTCCCACCAGCCTCTCTTTCACTTCCATGATGGCTGAGATCCAGACATAAGAAGGGAAATCAGGTATGAGAAGGACTGGATATACAGCGGTTTGGGGACCTCTGAACTCAGTGAAGATCTTTGTCGTGCACTAGTCTGTTAGAACACCATTTCTCTGCTTTACTGTTTTAAAAACTGCCATGTATGCCATCAAAACACCTGGTAAACAATCCCTTAGCTCTTAGAATCTCTAAGAGGACAAATGTTCTTCAGTCTGAGTGACTTCAGGTGAATGCTTTGACTCCACCTCATCCTGTGTGTATGAAGGAGATTCCCCAAGTAAGCTATAGACAGCGGTTCTCAACCTTCCTAGTGATGTGAC
>NW_022196896.1:74756715-74816081 GCF_008632895.1 Mastomys coucha | reverse complement strand
TGTGTGCAGGTCAGAAGACAACCTCAGACATTATTTCTAGGCATTCATGGGACCATGCCTAGCTTGTGACATAGGCACTGAAATCTGAATTCCAGTCACAATGCTTGTACAGGCAAGTACCCTGATCCACTGATCCATTTTGCCTAACATCTACCTTTTCTTACATGGGTTAGGGGAATAGAACTTAGGGACTTATGCTTGCCAGCCAGACACCAATGGCTGAATTATCTCCCAGCTTGTCATGTCCCTTTTTTAGAGCCAATGTTTCTGTGTCCTGTTTTTCCATTACGAGAAAGGAGTCCATTGGAAGACAATTGGAGCTTTAGAATCAGCTGCAAGGTGGGGAACATGCTAGAAATAGGTCCCACTCCCCAGTCCCACCTGATTAGGTTGGCCTTCAGAACTGGTATTTTTAGGGAGGTAAACCAATCAACAAATATTGTCCGGGACAAAGTGGCCACCTCAAGCAATCTAGGAACCTTCCCACTTCTTTGCCTAATGAGGTAAGTTAGGGGCTTCTGTCTACATCTGCAGTCTCTCTCCAGCTCTCGCGGTAACTGGAACCCTCTATCCTGATTTAAAAGTTAGTCTGGTCTCTATCTGCTTATCTTTCTGTGACAGACTCATGGAATATTCTCTGAGGATAGCCTGCTTGTACTTCACATTAGCGTCACTAACCCGATTTCACTTTTCACCTTTGAATGGGAGTTGCCTGAGATCAGGTATGTGATATGGTATATAGGTTTACAGATCTGATATGTTGACATTGCAGCTGTTCCCTCTGGACAGAAACTGGATCCTGAAGGTTCACAGCACTTTGAACAGGATGCCAGAGAAAGAGTTAATAGGAAATATGGAGAGATACTAAAGACAGGTTCACAAAAACAGCTTTCTAACTTTGAGCTCACAGGGTACAAGGCCCAAGCAATACTAGAGCAGCCTCATCTCATCCCCCATTCCAAGAGAGAGGATTCAAGTTTCAGTAATTCTGAACAGGATCCTACAGGGTGTTTATTCTGCTCGGGCTGTGCAGGAAGAGCATATCTCATACAGTACTAACATGCTGTGTTCACACAGCCATCCTGAGCAGCCATGGATTCCGGTATTCCAACCCAATGTGGTTTCCCAGATGGACGACACCCCCTTCCTCTCCATTCATTCAGCAGAAAGGCAAGCACCCTTCACTGGAAACAATGGCAGGAGTTAGATACTCTTCCCTTTTCTCTGTAGAAAACTGCTTTCACTCTTTAAAAAAGTAAAAACAGTAGCTGGGTATAGAGGTGCACTCTTGTCATCCCAGCACTGGGGAAGAGAGGGAGGATGAAGAGTACAGCTGGTCATGACTACAAAACCAAAGGTGTGCGGCCAGTGTAGGTGACAACAAACAAAAAACCAAGAAGGGTGGTGGCGTTTTCTCTACATTTGGATGTGGTCATCATACATAATGATTATTCTCTTAGCTTGGAAAACTGTCTCTTCTATTCTTTTGGACTTCTAACAAATGCTTTCCATTGGTCGAGTGTGACATATGTATGACTGGTTCTCTAGGCAGACATTTTTCATCTAACTACAAGCTGAGACAAGCCTTTGACTTTTCCCCTCCTTTAGCAAACAGAACCGGAAAATCATCTCTATGTGTGCTGTTCTGGCCTGAGTAACAACATTGTTGGACAGAAACAGAGGGAGTAAGAGGTTGCTTATGCCTACATACATTTTTTGGATGGTTTAATAGTTCTATTGGTTTAGTAGAAACCATTCAAATCATTTTGGATTGTTTAAATGCCATCACACATCAAGTAATGCCCCAGAAGAAGCCAGGCCTCTGAACCTGGTGAACGGTGTGCATTGACCTGGACCTTTTTCGGAGAGAGAAGAGTCAGCTTCAAGACTGCCGATTGAGACAAAGCCACCCAGCTGATAGGATCTCAGAACCGGGGAGGTGCTCCTTTCACCTAAGACTTCGTTTCTTTCCCATCTCTTTGACTTCCTGGTACTTCCCCCTCAGAGAGTTACGCCTTGTGAGTTAACATGCATCTGGGCCAGGATCCAGAGGAGCGATGACACATTCAGACAGTGTCAGTCATTGCCCTTTGTCTCAATGTTAGCGTCATGAAAATTCTGCCTCTTCCCTGATAAACCTTCAGATAGAGGCACTTGGAGATTACGCCCGGACAGACAATAGCCTCAGACACTGTCCACAGGTGTGAGCCTGTGAAGGGAATCACAAAGGACACACGGTTCCTGGGTGACTAAGAAAAGAGCAAGAGAACCAAGTGTGTTTGCACGACTTTTCTAGGACAGGCATAGTAAAATACCACAAACTGGATGTTTCAAACAAAAGTTGTCTCCAAGCTTTGGAGGTCAAAACCCCAAATCAAGGTGGTAGGATCATACGGCCTCTGAGGGTAAGGACCTGCTCAAGTCCTCTCTATGACCTTCGGCTCCTTCAAGAGGTTCTTGGCTTGGAGATGGCTATCCTCTCCTTACATCTTCCTGTATGTGTTTCTGCTCAGATTTCTTTTATAAAGATACCGGTCATATTGGAGTCATGCCCTGTCCAATGTTCCAATGTTAACTTGATTATTCCTGTCAAGTTTCTATCTCCAGATAACCCTTCATTCTGAGGTGTGAGCGAGTGAGAACTCTGAGACATGAATGGGTGTGTGTGTGTGTGCACAATTCAGTTTATAACACAGGTGCACATGTCTGTATTATGCAACAGGCTAAGGAAGAAGGTACATAAAAAATATCATAGTATCTGAAGACAGAACTCGCTTAATTCACATTATGCCTCAGGCAGCTCTGTGTTTTTAGTGATCTATTGAAATAATAAGCTATGGATGGATTCACATGCCTTTGTGTAATCAGCAACATGGATGATTGGTTGAATGCCATAACTTAAGAGGGGTATGCAGCTGTAATGATCAGAGCAAGCAAGTCAGGGATCTGAATAGCTGAGCAGAATGGAGAAACATTGAATCAACTAGGCAAGAGGTCAGACATCTAAAGAGGTACTTTTGCCTTATTAACTCAAAAATTATTTCATATATGTGTGTGTGTGGGGTGTGTGTATAGTGCTGCCTAGTTTTATGTCAGCTTCATACAAGCTAGAATTTTCTGAGAGGAGAACCTCAATCAATAAAATGCCTTCATAAGATCTGGCTGTTCACAAGCCTGTAAGGCATTTTCTTAATTAGTGATTAATGAGAGAGAGCCCAGCCCATTGTGGGTGGTGCCATCCCTGTGCTGGTGGTCCTGGGTTCTATAAGAAAGCAGGCTGAGCAAGCCAAGGGAGCAAGCCAGTGAGCAGCACCCCTCTCTGGTCTCTGCATCAGCTCCTGCCTCCAGGTTCCTTTCCTGTTTAAGTTCCTGTCCTGACTTCCTTCAATGAGGAACAATGATTTAGAAGCATACGCCGCGTAAACCCTTCCTTCCCCAAGTTGCTTTGGTCATGGTGTTATATCACAGCAATGATAACTCTAACCAGGACAGGTATTTTGCCTGCATGTATGTCTGTGTACCATGTATGTGTCTGGTCCCATGATGGACCACATGAGGGCACTGGATTCCCCGGAACCAGAGTTACTGGTTTTGAGCAGTCATGTGGGAGCTGGGAATTGAATCTGGGTCCTCTGGAAGACCAGCTATGGCTCTTAACCACTAATTGTCTCTTCAGCTCCTCTACCAAATTTTACTACAAAAGTGTTCGGGCGTTCAGAAAATCAGAGACTTGGCTACCAGACTCAGTTTCCTAGTATCTGGAATCTAAAATGAGCGTTTGCCGTGCGTTATTACAAAGCTATCAATCCTTTATCCGTGCTAGTCATGCCTTCTTATTTTCTGTATTTCTGATACGAAATGCCTGATGGGTCCAACTTCCTCAGAACTAGCTGATTTAAAGATAATAAAAGGTAAAGCTGAAAGCATAGCTTTCATATGAAAAATTATCAGTCAAAACCCTGAACTAGAGGGCACAGTATTCCAGGGCCCATTGAAATCATTCAAGTCATCAATAAAGTCACTTACCTTGTGTCATGGTTTGACTATGAAGGAGGGTAACACTGACGATTTGATACTGGGAAAAAAAAAAACCCTCAGAAATATTTTAAACCATTTTTAGACCTCTGTTGTTGTTAATCTGATTCCTTATTAATGTTTAAGGTGTTTCTAAGGTTATAGGGAAACTAATGTATCCTCAAATACAAATTTCAAAGGCATTTGGTGAGGCAGGGGTTAGACAATCAGGAATTCAAGGTCAGTCTCTACTATGTCTCAAGTTTGAGGCTAGCCTAGATTAGATAAGACCCTCTCACTTACAAAATAGGTAAAAAAAGAACACCTATCCCCTTCTGAGATGGGTTTGGGCTGGTGATGTAAAGCTGTAACAGCAGCTACTTGGGAGGGCTGGGCAAGGATGGGCTACAAAGTTAGTCAAGGCTAGTCTGGTTAACTTACCAAGGTGATATCAAAGATGGAAAGGTTGAAGCACATAGCTCAGCCATTATAGGATTGCTAGGCACAGGGTTTCATAGCCAAAAATAAAAAATTCAGATGTAAGACTTAAAAGTTTAAAAAATGCATTTGTTGCCAATATGTTGGTCTGTGCTTGTAAACCCAGACTACAGGAAGCTGAGATGGAAGACAATGGACAGGTTGACAGTTGGTACCCAACCTGGTCAGCATATAAAGTTCCAGCCCAATCAGGGTTACATAGCAAGAACATTCCTCCAAAAAATGTGTATACACACACACACACACACACACACACACACACACACACACACACACATATATATGTATATATATGTATATATATGTATGTATATATATATATATATGTTGGGTACAGAAGCTCATGCCTATAATCCTATCAATAAGACGGTGTAATCCAGAGGAACACAAATTCAAAGCTGTCTTTGAAAAGGAAAATAAAAAATTCAGCACAGACTTGCCCACGTAAGCCTGGGATTGAAAGAGTTAAATTTGAGACCAGTGTTAGAGAGGATTATTGAAAACCACAGGGGCCAGGCCTGTGAATACAGATCAAAGTAAGCTGTTAGGAGGGCTGCCAGGTCAGGGAGAAGCTATTAGGGGAGCCCAGGTCAGGGAAACATAAAACACAGAGATAGGGCAAAATGCAAGGATGTGTCCAGAGTCCAGGTCAGGGAAACATAAAACACAAAGATAGGGCAAAATGCAAGGATGTGTCTGGAGCCCAGGCGCCTGGGATGCGCCTGAGTGGACATTGAGTGATGGACCATGGGCCATCTGGTTTTCTTAGGTATTAGCTAAGGGTCAATTAGGAACCTTGAATAAGCACTCGTTTTTCACTCCCCATTTTAGGAATTCTCAACTTTGATCTGCACGAACTACATTTAAAATAACCAATCATGTATAGCCACCCAGATTCCTTTGTTCCCTCAGACCTTTTTCCTATATAAAGCCCCTAACTTCTGAACCTGGGGTCGGATTCCCTTGGACTCCTGCGTGAGTTAGATTGGGAAACGATCCGGGGCCCCAAATAATAAACTACCTCTGCGTTTGCAGCAAGACGGCCTCTCGTGTTTCTTGGGTGCATGTCTCCTAGGACTTGAGCGGGAACTCCGCACGAGGTCTTTCATCTTCAGCTATCTAACAAGCTTGGGGCCAGCCTGGGTTGGGGGAAGGGGAGTGCAGAATATGAACAAACTTGTTTAAAGCTAAGGCCACCATGTGGCTTTGCATTCAGAACCTGTGGCAGAACAGAGTCTAAGAGGTTCTGACTGAGGCCCTATGTAGAGATAAGGGCAAACAGACCAATAAAAGTGTCCCTGAAATAGAGGTGACATTTCTCAGGCATGCTGTAGAAGGAAACCTCTCCCAGTTCATCATAGTCCAGGAAAACACCAATGCTTGTGACTCTTGCGGCCTTCAGCTGAGAGTCCGGGTCAGTCAGCTCCTGAGACACTGAAGCTGTTCTGCCAAACAATCCTTCAGTATCCCCTGGGGGATAGAGGACTGCCTTTCTCTGATGGATATATCAGCTTTGCACTTACCAGTAGCCCACTCTGGCTTCTTTCCTACCCACACCTCCCAGAAATGTCTCCTAGAATTAAACTATGGAATCCCCAACATGACAGGGCTCTTGGTAAACCCTGAAGAACCAGGCACACATTTGTAAATGTTACATATGTTCTCTCCTTAGAAATAAGCAGGTTTGGATGGGCTGTTTTCAGGTTTAGAGGATCATGGGTCCGTAAATTGCTGTCTAACTTTCTGTAGGGCTGAATATTAGAGAGGAAAGCTGGTATGCTTCTCTTCTTAACTGAACTGGGAAAATGGTTGGGCTCTTACAATTCAGGTAAAAATCCTTGACTGTGGACAGCAGTTTGGCTTCGGAGAGCTCTCTGAGCATCACCTGGCTCAGGAGGCCTCTGAGCATGGAACCATAGCATTCTAACAATGCTATGTTATCAAGCAGCTTCTTCTTAATCTTCTTCTCCCTCTTCTTCTAACCTGGAGAGAGCTGCCTGCTCTTCCTGATCTAGAAACCGAGTGAGCTGCTCAAACTCAGAAGTTAGTTCCCACCTCTGTGCTTCTGCTTGCTCCCTCAAGGCTAGGGTTGTTCTGCTCTGTGTGCTTATTAGCTCTTGAACCTCTTCCACTTGCCACTTCTGGATCTTGATATAGCCCTGAAGGTTTTTCCTGTGGAGAGAGGCAGCCTTTGTAATGGATCTCACCTGGTGGCACCCGGGGCTCTTAGGCTCCAGGCACTGGTCACACAGCAGCTGCATGTCATTCTCACAGAAGAGGGTCAGGACCTGGTTGTGATTCTCACAACAAGGGCTGCTTTCCTGCTTATTGCTTTTGCTCTTCATGCCTCAGAGGAGCTGGGCAGTTTCAATCATTTTTCCAAGCTGGCCATTGCTTCTGAGGTTCCTGTGTTGGCACTGATATTGGCAGGCAGGACAAGAGAGCACGGCTTGCTGCTCTGCCTCTGTCTTTGATGCAGGAATGACAGAAGTTGTCACGGTGACTGGGTCTGTCAGGTCATCAGGACAGATGGGGCATTTGGTCTCCATCTGACCAAGACCTCAGCCTGTGCCATCAGCTGGGAATAAAGGTCTGGACCCAGGTGGGCTTCCTTCTGAAGGTTGGCTTTAGGGTGTCCTTTAGGGACAATCAGACTCACTTGTCCTGTAGTTCTTACAGTCCCTCCTGGAAACAGCTGCCACCCCATTCATGGGTTTACCAGAGTGGTGAAAGCCTTGAGTCCTTTGTGGTTTTACACTGGATAATTCCAGCTGCCAACAAGGTCCTTTGCATATGCCACAGCTAGTGACAGCTCAGGTGGACAGCTACTGCTGGACTCTGGCAACTCCCAGTTGGTTTGAGTAAAAAGTAACTTCTAGGCCAGGCTTTTCTTCTGAAAACCTCAGTAACAACTGTTAAACATTTCTCTTTTGCCAGGGTGTTTTCTAGCATTCAGACTGAGTGCTGCGGGCATCTTGTTTACACTTGTGGCTGACATCTCCAGGTTCACAGTTCCAAAAAATAAATCAAGGTGCCGTTCCAACTCATGGAGCCCTAGACTGTACATGCTCCCCTACCCCCCCCCCATCCTACCCTCCACGCAGCCCAAACCTCAACCCTCCTCACCCCCTCCCCACTTCTTCCCTCTCTTAAAGTTGTTTGCTCAGTCATTTGTCACGGCTATGAGGAGTCAAATCCAGAAAACTGTCTGGAGATTGGACATGGTTGTCGTACGAGTAGAAAGTTTGAAGAAGCTGGTGGAGAAAGCCTAGTATGCTGTGGGCAATTCTGGTGGAGTTCAGAAGAGCAAAGTGTGAATATGTCAGTTCAGGATGTATTTATAGGGCTTGTGCTAGAATGAGGAAGCTGTTAGAAATTGGACTCATTGTGTTGCTTCATATTTTGGCAAAAAAAAAAAAGACTTAAGACTGTGTGAGTGAGCTTAAAATTGACGGGTAAGTTAATAGGACAAGAGATTTCAAAGCAGCCTGGCATTCAGGGTATCACAAAGCATTGACATGTTTTTACCCAGCTTTATAATGACAAATGGAAGAAAAATACATTTAAAAAAAGACTTCAAAATTTGTGGTTTATTCAGAAGAATCTATGTGAAGTTGGAGCTGAGGAAGGTATAGTATGTGGAGAGAAAACACAGATAAACAGAAGCCAAGCACTTCGCCCTAGAATAGGAAACGTGGCTAAGAACAGAATAGGAAACGTGGCTAAGAACATCTTAGGAATCAGCAGATAGCTTTGAGAAGAAACTATCTTGAGGAACTCCATCCTGCACGCGCTGGACCACTTCCAATGTGGCAGATACTCAAGAGTCTGTCTGCTTCACCCACTGGCATCAGATCTTGTGCACATGCAGAATACAAGAGTTATGGGGTCACACAGGTTTCCACCCAGATTTCAAAGGACAACCCCACGGACAGGCAATCTGTATAGTGGAGCAGGAAGCCCTGCAGTCTGAGCCTGGGAGGATGGTGTGTGAAGCTGTGAAAGTGAAAAACACAGATGCAATGGAGTCTCCACAGAGTTAGGCATGCCAGGAATGTAGAGTATCTACCGAAGCACCTGAAAGCAGGAAACGAGCCTAGAGAGAGGTCTTACGAGCAGAAATAGAGCCAGAGGGCCAGACTACCCAAGACCTTTGGGGCCCAAAGGATGCCAGCAACACTCAGATGCCAGACATGGAGTTGTAGGATTTAAAGTTTACGATGCTTGGTTTTGATCTTATTTTGGTTCGTTTTTCTTGTCATTCTACAGCCCCTTCTTTTGGAATGGGACTGTTTACCCTGTACCTACATGTCGGAAAGTATATAAATGAGTTTTTACTTTTTAAAAGACTTATTTTTAATTTTTTGTTTTATTTTATGTGTGTCGATGTATTATTGGCATGAGTGTCTGATGGAGGAGGCCAGAAGAGGGCATCAGATGCTCTGGTACTGGAGTCACAGATGACTGTGATCATGTGGGTGCTAGAAATAAAATCTGAGTCCTCTGGAAAAGCAGCTACTTATTCTTAAGCTGCATATTGGGCCCTCTCTCCAGCCTCACATTTATTTTTATTTTATATGTAAGTTTTGTCTGCATACATGCGTGTATGTGCACCACACGAATGCAGGTCCCTTGGAGACAGGAAAAGCGTAACATATTCCCAGTAACTGGAGTTAGTTATCGATCACTCTGTGCTGTCAGATGAGCGATGGGAAGTGAACATGGGTCCTCTGGAGCAAGTGTTCTTAACTGCTAGGTGGTCTCTACTTTTTACTTTATTTTATTTTCATTTTAAACAATTCCTTATCTAGGAGTTTACCTTGAGTCGCAGGGAAATTTTTGAACTTAGAATTTTGAAAAGTGACTGTTGGAGATGGGTTGAATTCACTTGAGGTACAAAATGGACATGGGTGTTAGGGGCAAGGCGGGAGGAATTCTGTGCTTTTTAAATAAGAGGTATTCTCTTAAAAGGCTCATATTTTAAGAGCTTGGTCCCTTAGTCCCATTCATTGGTAATAGGCTCACATTGTTAATCCTAGAATAAACCAAGTGAAAGCTGGGGGAACAGTAAAACAGTGATACACACATTCAAGAGTTTAGTACCCAGCTTCTTAAACTGTGAACCGCAAACCCACATGGATTACATTAACTGAGTTGAGGTTGTGAATCCAACAGTGGGAGGGTTCTGAACATGCAAGACACAAAAATTAATTCCAAATCACCTGTGTGCTGTGTATGATAATGTACACCTGTAATCCCAACAACTGGGGGGGTAGAGGGTGGAGGATTGGAACTGCAAATTTATCCTTGCCCATGTAGCAAGTTTGAGGTCTTCCTCATCATGAGCCATCACCTGGGCTACATGAGACCCTGACTCAATAAAAGAAGAGGAGGAGGAAGAGGAAGAGGAGGAGGAGGACCAGGACGAGAAGGAGTAAAAACTACTCAAATGAGTAGTGAATGGCAGGTGTGTCTGGCAGTACTCACCCAAGGTCTACCTCGACTGCAGCTATAGCTCTGAATATATGATCTGGATGTTTGACAGCACTGTACATGCTGTTATCAGTACTCCATAAGATCAGAGGCTGTTGTACGCTATCGATTACAGTGCTTTATTGGGTATACAGAAGTTTTCTGTTCTTGTAGAACATTGTGGATTAATTATAAAAAAAACAAGTACTTTTAATATTTTCTAGCTGTTCCTCTTTAGCTTGTAGAAGGTTAGCATATATTCAGCTGCCACTGTGTTAAAATGTTTGATTTTTAAAAATCTGTTCTTGAGTGTTGACTTGAGTTTTACAAAAAATGATGAAATGAATTTTAGCTTGGGATTAGGACAGAATTTCCGGTAATCTCTACAGTGGCCTTAGACATACTTCTACTACTGTAATACATATTTATGTAAAATAGCATTCAGTACTGAATTCAAATATCAAAATATTGATCAATTCTGAAAAAACATTGAAGATGGTTCTGACTTCTGCAATATTGACTATTAAGCCAAAATTTAGTTCTTTATGTAAAAAGAAACAAGTACATCTACATAATTAGTATTCAAATTTTATTTTACTTTTAACAAATGGTAAAATTATATGTATACCAGTGAATTATTTTAAGATAAATTTATTTGTGATTTAGTTTAGTAAATGTTTACATTATACACCTGTTTTATATATTTATATATCCATGGTTGTGTGAAAAAAAATGTTGAGCAAAAAGAGATTGTGAGTGGGAAAAAACTCATATTAAGAAGTCTTGTTCTAGGGCTGGAGAGATGGCTCAGAGGTTAAGAGCACTGACTGCTCATCCAAAGGTCTTGAGTTCAAATCCCAGCAACCACATGGTGGCTCACAACCATCCGTAATGAGATCTGACACCTTCTTCTGGTGCGCCTGAAGACAGCTACAGTGTACTTACATATATTGATAAATAAATCTTAAAAAAAAAAAAGAAAGAATTCTTGTTGAGGGAGTAAAGAGTCAGGCAAAATGGGATGTTTCTAAGAGGCATATGAGAAAACAGACAAGGAACGGAAGATGAAATGAAAGGAGAAAGAGAGATGGAGGGAGGAAGGAGGACAAAGGATCTTTGGTAGACAGGGAAATCTGGGTAAGTGTCAATCAAAGTCTCCTCAGGATAGAGGGAAAGTCTCCTCAGGGCTGTCTGTGGGAAGTGCTTCACATGGTTGTCTACGGGAAGCGCTTCACACGGTGTGTTTGTGTAGATTGAGAAGGTGGTTTCCACTGGTTACAGCCTAACAAGTTTCCTTCCACACCCCAACGATTTGTGGAACGAAAGAAGATTATTAATGCAAAGTCATGGATTCCTTTTGCTTTTTTTTTTTTTTTTAGATTCCAGGAGAGGGTGTGTAGCAATGTGAGTAACTATCTATTAGAATGTTTGAAAGGGGCCAGTGAATCAAGCAGGAACTGAGAGACAGGTTGAGACAGGGAACAAATCCTTTAAAGTTCACTGGCCAACCTAGTCTTCTGTTGTGACAAGGTACAGAGGGGCCCAAGGGGTCATTACCATGTGCTTAGCATTCATACTCATGTCCTGGGCCTGATTCTTCCTCCAGAGAGTGTTTCCATGGAGCACTGGAATTTATGTAGATGGTCTTAATCGAACTCCTCAGTGACTTTGTACACGTGGAAAGCAGCCAGATCTCGTGGGTGGATCATTAAACTAGAATTATTTTCTAAGCATGCCAGTACCTTAAAGTATGACCTTGACTTAAGGTAGGCTATCCACCTGTTGAAAGAAATGACCCTAGGATATGGGCCTGCTGCCTCCATTAAAGGCCGGCTCTTCAAAAACATGCAGTGCTAATCAATCCCTTCTGGTTTCTTCATGCCGAAAGGGACTGCTAGGAGAATTATAAAGATAATATCTACAAAGGACTTTGAGCTCATTCAATAAAAATGTATTTATATGGCCTGGGGAGCTCTGGTAGACAGACTTTATGTATTAATCGTTGTGTCTCTATTTGGATGTTTTTAAAATCGTGGCTTGTGTCTAGTGGTACACACAGGCATGGATTCAGAGACCCAGAACTAAAATATTTAACTCAGTCCTGTCCTTCAACACCTCTGGAGACATGGGGGAGTTTCACCATAGTGCAAGACCTTGAGCTGGGTTTGACTTTATGTGAACTATGTGAACAGGAGCCCTCCAAGGCCAGAGAAGGGTGTAAAGCTAATTTGCATGACTGACATGACGCATCTTTCAGTGGAGTGACAGTCAGCCAGTGTGAGTTTGAGGGGTATTTCTTGCTACCCCAAAGTACTATGTCATTTATGTGAAGGGCTCCACATTTCATGTTGTATTGTAAGATATAATTTGGGTTCTAACTGCTGGTTCTCAATACCAGTATTTAATCAAGACAAAGTCATCAAAATGACATAAATGTGGTAATCACATCTAAATTTCCTGGAAAAAATTCTTAAAGAAAATGTGATTAAAGCACTATAATGGGAGTGTGTGTGGATGTCAAAAATGTGATCAAATCTCCACAATGGGGATATGAGTGGATGCTGAAGGAGGAATGATCACCACTGCATTTCTTATAAGTTTCAAACATGAGGTTAGTTATATAAAAGGGATTTCTAATTGAGGAAAGGATAAAAATGGTTGGCCATTGCAAAGGCCACTGTTAACTCACTAGTACTTTGAATAGAGGTGACAGTGAACAAAGCCGTGGAAGAGAAAAGAACCAAGCATCAGGAAGCTGTAAAAATAATGATCGGAGTCAGACAATAACAGATCAAGAAACTGGAATCTGATGAAAAAACCCCACAGGGAGCTATAAAAGAGGCATTTGAAACAGGAAGTGATGTGGGAAGGGAAGATAATTTTAGCCTGCTTACAGGAGGTAGCAGCTGTGGGTGTGAAGAGAACAGATTAATTTTAAATGTGTCCCAGAAGTAAGATTTTTTTTTTAGAATGTGGGAGCAAAATGATGAGGGGAACCCAGTTGAGAGCTGTATCAAGCAGGAGTCCAAACGGAGTATTGTTTCCATTTTTGGACACTGGGCACACAGAAACTTCGATTAACTAGGTCATTCAAGACTCCACTAGGGCCAAGGAACAATATGCGAATGGTGACTCTATAGATAGAGTAGAGGTGGCTTGGCAGCTCTGCTGAGATATCCGCAGGTCTACCATAAGGAAGAAAAGGGTAACACCTGCCTGTACATGTTCAGAAGACAGTAACAGACCAAGGCAAGTTAGAGTAAATGTTGCTCAACAGTTACGCATGCCTGGTATCAGGCTTTAGTAAAGCTTTATTCTGCACACATTTGAGTGGACTATGTTCAATAACAGGGCTTATTTGACACTCTTGTACAAATCCCTCTCCAATTAGAGGGGCGTGTGACTTGTTGATATGAACTTGAGTCTTTACACATATGATGCTACATTCTCCATCTCTCATTTGAAGGCTACTTACCAGTCAACACTACCTTCCAAGAGAGAAAAATACAGATAAACTTGTTGGGACCACCATTTGTCACAATAAATTGACTGGCATGTTCAACATCATCTGAGAGTTTTGACTTTTCTTCATTTGTTATTTATTTTAGGACCATTAGCAAGAGCCACTGAAGGCCTTTCTTCTTGTTAATTATTCTATGACATGAGTTAAGGTCCAAAGGACCAGAGAGCTAGCTCAGTGGTTAAGAGCGCTTACTGCTTTTGCTGAGGACCCAAGTTTGGTTCTTAGTACCCACGTTGGACAGTTCACAATTGCCTGTAACTCATTCCATGAGATCTGATGCTGTTTGCTGGACTCTGTGGGCCCCAACACTGACATATACACTCCCTTACATATTCCTAATTGAAAATAAGTGAATGTCTAAATGGAGATTAATGAGTATTCAAACTGAGGAGCATGAGGAGAGTTTGACAGCAGATCTATAGGACAAATAGTTTACCAAGAGCAAACAACATAGCCCCATCTCTTAGATAAAGAGATCTCTTAGATTATAAAATTATACATACAAAATTGGGTGCAAAGGCCTGTGAAGTGGCTCACGGTGTAAAGATACTTGCTGCTGGGCCTGAGAACCCAAGATCTAGCTCCAGGTCCCACATGATAGAAGGAGAGAACCAATTCCCTGTGAGTTGCTCTCTGACCTCCATAGACATACTGGGACATGTACAACCCAGCACTTACATGGACACACAAAAAAAAGTGAGGAAGGGAATCCTTAAGGATGAGAAATAGACTCATAGTGAGTTACAGAACCTTAATATCCATGCTAACATCTGCTTAGGCAACTTATAGAAATATTTGCACTGGTGTTTACCCTGTCTTCCCTGGCCACTTAGAACTGGAGGACCATTGGGGAGGCTTCACTGTCTCCCAGGCTTGAAGATCAAGGAAATTTGTACCAGATGATGGTGAAGGTGGTATATGGAGAAAACTGTTTGAAAGGAGAGCTCACAGCCAACACCAGAGAGGCAGCAGAAGATGCTCTCCTGCTGGTTTTCACAGTGGCTGAAGTCAGCCAGCCAGCTGGCATCCATCTATTTCATTCACTTTCCTGGAGCACAAGGCAGAGCAGAGGAAAATGTGTCTGTAGGGAGCAATGGAAGAAATCCCCAGAGCAGAGTCCTCCCTGAGGCACCATTTGTGCTTGGGTAATACCAGGAAAAGGAACATGATTTACAACAGCTCTGTGACTTTATCCTCTACTAGCCAACCTGAGGTCCTATTGTCTAGGATCACTACCTTCCCTAGGACTTTCCTTGTAGCTTAGTACCTAGCTGTTCTATTCCCCAGTTCAGAGAGCAGACACAGTGGCATTATAGTGAACCTGTAGAAGGAGGACATACGGAAGCGTTTTCTTTAGGTTTCCTACCAGGGAGCCGGTGAAGCTGACCAAAGGCAGCTGAGATACTCTCTATGAAGAAGTCACAGTGCTGAAGTAGAGCTTCAAGTCAGTTTCTTGTTCTGTGAGCATCTGTGGAGCTAGAGAATATTTTAAATGGACAGAGTAAGAACACTGCATTATAGGAAAGTATTTCTGGTAAGCTGCTCAAAGACACATCAGAAGAAAGGCTCTGATTTCCAAAGTTCTGATAGCACTTTGAATATATTTCTTAGCCTTAATAAATATTCTTTTTGAACCTAATCTTATGCTTGTAATTCATCATCTTTTCCAAAATGATCAACTCAGCAAAACCTTGAAAATCCATACTTTTCTATGTCTACATGGAATATGACTTACATTCAAATTAGGTCAGGAGTCAGTGTGAAGTACAAGAGATGTGAGAAATAAACAGACGTGTGTGTGAGAGAGAGAAGGCCTGTGTGCACATGATAACAAGAATGGCAGCCAGCTACAGCAGTTCACGTGCACAAACCCAGCCCTATACACGGCAGCATTTTGCCCAGCAGTTCACTTCTGTCCCACATTTGTGATCCTTGGACATACACGTAGTTAAGGGCACACCCCCTTTAACCTCCTCAAACTTCAACTCTAACCACCTTTGCTCCACTCCTTGAACCCTTGCATTACTAGAAACAGCCACCCTGAACCAGCAGGGTGGTTACTGAAAACTTCATGGAAAATTTAAAGGACAATTTTGAACGTTGCCTTGCTAACCTTCCACTCGACGCTGCCAGCTCTCTGTTCAACTGTGACTATAAGGACATCTTTGAAATGTTGCCAGTGAACTCTGGCTCCAATAGAAGCATCTGTTTGAAGATTCTACTTGATGATGATGTTCTCAGGAGTAGATTTCTTCTATCTTTCTCCTGCACACAATCTAAGAATTGGGGCCCATTGCAGTGGGTGTTATTATTAAGACAATACATCTCTTCTTGCAAGTTTCCTTTCTCTTTATGCTTTCATGTTGGCAACCTTGCTGTGTGGCTTCCTCTGCTGATGGTTCCCTCTGTTCATTTGTTCCTTGGGAGTTCTGGGGCAGGTTCCTAGAAAGCCTCCTTGCTTTACCCTTACCTCCCATTACTTCTTAGAGTAGCTATAGCATGGATCTCAAGCCATGCACCTGACACACCACTCCCCTTGTATCAAATGATGACAGCCTCATAACCCTATTGAGTACACCCAAGCCTTGTGTTGAAGATACATCGCTGCTCTGTTGAAGACTCATTTGCTTGGGTCGCCTTTTGGCCATTGCCATCCTATTTTATCTGAAGTTGCAGAATGAATCTACGGTGGCCATCTGTTCAGCTTACTCAATGCCAGTCCCTCAGGACTTGACCTCATTCAGTTATGGCAACCATATAAAGTGGTTACATTTATCACTATCCCGTGAGGAAATTGACCCTTAGAGATGGAACATTGTCCAAGGCTAAACACTGGATGTGGACTCTGTCTTGTCTGTCTGCAACTGGGAAATAAAGATGGTGGTGCTAACACTGGGAACACATCGATTGTAATATCACCTTAATTTGGAGTATGAGTGTGGCACACCTTATAACTCCTTGGACATGACCTGTTCATCCCCTTCCTCTCACCACCACCTGCTCCTCCCAGCGTGGATACACTCAGTTTCAGTTTCTCTCTCCAACAAGATTCTGTCTACTAACTTCATCTGCTCTGAACTTTAATTCCCATGGTGACTCAAGCAAAAGCGAGTTGTGAAGACTTAAGAAAGCAATGCCCTGTAAAAGAGGTATGACATGCAGGAAAGAGGAAGCGATATACATAAGACTAGGTGTAAAAATGTATAAAGATAACAAGTGTTTCTTTTTCAGTGAGCCAGAGTTATTTACTAAGGCTCTATTTTAAGACTTACATATAGGCTAGGAAGATGGCTCACATGGCAAAGTGCCTGCTGTGTAAGCCTGGGATCATGAGTTTGATCCTTACTACATGGAAGAAGCTGAGTGTGGTGGCACGTGCCTATAATCCCAGGGCTAGGGAGGCAGAGCCAGACAAATTCCTGAGTTCATTGGTTAAACAACTAACCTACTTGGAGAGTCCCAGGGCAATGAGATACCCTGTTTCAAACAAAACAAAACAAACAAACAACAAAAAGCACAGCTCCTGAGAAATAACTGCAGAGGTTAAACTATGACCTCCACAAAGGTGCACATGCAGCCATGAGCAGGCATGTAGACACACATGAGTTCTCTCTGTCTGTCTCTGTCTGCCTGTCTCTCTGTCTCTGTCTTGGTCTCTCTGCCTGTCTCTCTGTTTCTGTCTCTGTCTCTGTCTCTGTCTGTCTCTGTCTCTGTCTCTCTGTCTCTCTGTCTCTGTCTCTCTGTCTCTGTCTCTGTCTCTCTCTCTCTCTCTCTCTGTCTCTCTCTCTCTCTCTCTCTCTCTCTCTCTGGAGTTCTTAGGGGTATCACTAAATTCAGCCTCTATTCTCAGGGGGCTTTCCGTCTAGTCAAGAGACCTAATGCAAATAGAAAATCGAAGCAGGATGCTCTCTGATAGGATTCTGCCATATGCTAACTACTGGGGGAGTCTGGACGTGAAGCAGATCCAAGAGCCGTGAACAGTCCTTAACCTGGTCAAATAATCTCTGCATGCTATGGTAGGATTTAGCGGAGCAACAGAGAGGTAAGAACAAAGTGCTCTGCATGCATGGGAAGGCCAGTTAGTCCTGCTGGAGTATGTGGTGTCTGTATGCAGGCACACTGACAAGGTGGCCTCACAGAGGAGATCAGGAAACGTGAAAGAAAGGCATTCCCTCATGTAAAGAAGGGGCTGAGTGAGGACAGGAAGACAAATCAGCACATAAGAAGTCATTACACTAAATTTCAAAATTCTGTCCTTAGAATGTTCTTTTTTGAAGAACTCAGATGTGCCATCATACTATAATGATTTAGTGAAGTTGGTGGTGGCCTCCTTTGTTGTCACACCATGCTACAAATGAGCAGAACACGTCATAATGTTGTCTTTGACATTCAACATGGTTTATACTTGGCCTTCTAGGTTTTAGTGTATTTTTAATATCTTATGAATTAAAAATTGGAAGGAGGGATGGCAGATTATCTACACAAGCTCAGATAACAATCACTTGTGTCCTCCACTAGATGGCATTGGAAGAACATGACACACTCCCTAGTTTTTACTGAGTTGAGTAAGATGTTTGCGTTGTGGGGACTACACAACTATTGTTGTCTACACATCCTGTCTGCATATCACTTGCTCCTTAACAGAGGTTTAGTTTTGAAGTAGCTGGTAAGTGCATGCACTTACAATTCATAGCAAGAGAAAATGATGAACAATTCTTCAAACATTTAAAGCAGGTAAATTAATGTTTAAAGGGCTGGTGAGATGGCTCAGCAGGTAAGAGCACTGACTGCTCTTCCGAAGGTCCTAAGTTCAAATCCCAGCAACCACATGGTGGCTCACAACCACCCGTAATGAGATCTGACGCCCTCTTCTGGTGTGTCTGAAGACAGCTACAGTGTACTTAATTATAATAATAAATAAATCTTTTAAAAAAATTAATGTTTAAGTCAACCCCTTTTCACATAGTAATTATTCTAGGGTTCTTCATATGAGTTCCCATGATGCTCATCAATGCTAGCCCTAATGATAGGTCCCTCATAGGTTGTTGACTTGAAAAGGAACATGAGTCAATAATGCTGCACTATTGGTCCTGGAAGAGAAGGTGATGTTATCCATTCTTACAGACTTCACTGAGCCAGAGGAGAATCCACCACGTATTAATTAAATGCAAGAATGATCTGTTATCTGACCTGTGTTAACCAGTCCACACTACCATTTGAATATGTAGTGTTGTTCAAAGGAAGAAAGTGGAATAGAGAGAGGAAGAAAGGGAGAAAGAAAAAAGAAGAATCTCCATTGTATTATTTCCTAACACTTGACCATTAGCAGGACCCACCTAATTCTTTTATTAATTACTCAATACATTGAGTACTAACTGTTTTCCTCTTTGTCTGAGTCTCATCCACACCATATAACAGCTCTATTTTAAGAATGTTGATGGAGCGTGATTTTTGATAACCCACCATGCAAGACTGACAGGGAGCCTAAAAGCATCCAAAAGCGTGGTTCATCTCTCCTGAGCACATCTGGATTGGAACTCCCCCAAGTTCCTACTGTTGAGTTACCATGCTGCAGCAGATGGACATGCAGTGTTTGGAATGATGGCTTGGTCATGAATATGGCAAGTAAATGTATCTCCTAACTAAACTCCCACCTGTATCAGGTTCTATGAAGGTGTTGCTAAGTCTATTTTATTAGTGTTTATTGACAATGTGTGTGTGTGTGTGTGTGTGTGTGTGTGTGTGTGTGTGTGTGCGCGCACGCACGCACATATGCCCTCCAAATTCTCTTTGCTGAGTCTGGACTGGCTTCAACAGTCAAACCTTACTAGTACTGAGTCAGCAAGTGACGAACATAGAATACTTGAACTTTCAATAATCGTCTTCTACTGGATAAAGAGCATCTTAAGTCATTGCAGTCTACAGCAGTCATCATGATTTGAAATCACAGAAAACTATTCTTTCCTTACCATTTCTCTCAAAAAAAAAAAAAAAAAAGTTCTACTCAAGAGCCAGTGAGATGGCCCAGTGGATAAAGGTACTTGCTCTAGGGCAAGCCCATTGACCTAAGTCTGAAGACTGAAACCCGTGTGAAAGGCAGGAGGAAGAAACGAGCTCCACAAACTTCCTTGTCTTCTAATCTTTACACATGTGCTGTGGTGGACATTTGGACACACAAAACCACCAACATCACCAACAATAAAATAAAAATTTAAGCTGGGCAGTGGTGGTCCATGCCTTTAATCCCAACACTTGGAAGACAGAGGCAGGCGGATTTCTGAGTTCGAGGCCAGCCTGGTCTACAGAGTGAGATCCAGGACAGCCAGGACTAGACAGAGAAACCCTGTCTCGAAAAAAAAAAATTAAAAACATTTTCTACTCAAAGTTTGAGCACTTGTTCAAAAACTCATAACAAGGAAGACAACAAAGCTAGAAAAATCTTGAACTCTTTAAAGTTTATTATGTTCCTTATTTACAAGCAGGGTCAAGATGCTTTTAAAAAGCAGTTAAGAATTTTTCATAAAACTATATTAAATGATAACTACTGAAATTTTTCTACTTGTAATATCAAGAGCATCCAGCAGGCTGTATCCCTGAACCAGCTTTTTAATTGAAACTCTGAGCTGTAAAAGTTTTCAAGCCACTACATTTTTCAAATCTTTCGTTTGTTGCTTTTACATCATTTAAACAGTAAACTTCCAAACATGTTAAACAGAAAGCCAAAAGAAATATTGTATAAGGATGTTATGTTTCTATGAATGTTATAATTTTAATATAATGCAGACAAGATTAAATGTTTTTTCTTTATATTCTAACTATAGATTTTAATGAGATTTTGTAGAAATAAAAGTAAGAAATGATGATAATATTTTAAAAATAATCTTTTTTAATACATTAGTTCTAAGTACTTAACATTTACCTTTTCGTTCTTTTTAAAAACATTTTATTTTATGTGTATAGGTGTTTTGCCTGCACATATGACTGCACCATGTATGTGCAGTGCCTGCAGTGGGCAGAAAAGTGTGTAATACACCAGAACTGGGGTTACAAGGTATTGTGAGTAGCCTTGTGGATGCCCAGAATAAAACCTGGTTTCTCTGGAAGAGCAATCAGTGTTCTTAATCTTTCCAGCCCCTTATTTTTTACTTTCACTCTTTACTTTTTGGCTTTTTGAGGAATAGTCTCATTATGTAGCTCTGGCTGCCTTGAACTTGATATGTTGCCCAGGCTGGGCTCAAAAGTATAGTCATTTTCCTATGTCTGCCTCTTAATAGCTGGGATTTCAGGCTTGGGCCACAATATCCAGTTCTTATTTGACTTTCAGATTCAAATATTATTCCATTAAGATTGTGGAAGTTATTGCATACTACACAGGGAAGGACAGATGGAGAAATTTGATCTGGTTTATTACAATGTTTTAAAATGTTACCCAGGTACAGTTACATTAAAATAAATGAAGTTTGGTCTTCAGCCAGCACCATGCACATCACCAGGAATCTTGTTAGGTAAATTCTGAGGCTCCTTCTAGGCTAGACCAATCAAAGTAGAAACCCTTGAGAACTGAGTATGGCAGTCAGTATTTTTTTTTACACTCCATATTCCATTCCTGCCCTCCCCATCCACCCTCCCACATCCCATACCTCCTCCCCACCCACCTGTCTCCATATGGATGCCCCCACCCCCACCTCACCTGACTTCTAAACTCCTTGGGGTCTCTAGTCTCTTAAGGCTTAGGTGCATCATCTCTGAATGAACACAGACCCAGAAGTCCTCTGCTGTATGTGTGTTGGAGGCCTCATATCAACTGGTGTATGCTGTCTGTTGGGTGGTCCAGTGTTTGAGAGATCTCAGGGGTCCAGGTTAATAGAGACTGCTGGTCCTCCTACAGGATTGCCCTTCTCCTCAGTTTCTTTCAGCCTTTCCTAAATTCAACAACAGGGGTCAGCTGCTTCTGTCCATTGGTTGGATGCAAATATCTGCATCTGACTCTTTAGCTGCTTGTTGGGTCTTTCGGAGGGCAGTCATGATAGGTCCCTTTTTGTGAGCACTCCATAGCCTCAGTAATAGTGTCAGGCCTTGGGACCTCCCCTTGAGTCGGATCCCACTTGGGCCTGTCGCTGGACCTTCTTTTCCTAAATTCTCAAGATGATTTGGGTGCACCTTAAGAGTTTGAGGCCACTGAGAACATTTATTAACACAAATGTTCTATTTAGGACTGAGCACTCCATCTCAATCTCTCTCCCTCTCCCTTTCCCTCTCCCTCTCCTTTTCTCCTTCCCTCCCTCCCTCCTTCCCTCACTTCCTCTGTTTTCTCCTCCTACTTCTCACTCCTCACTGAGTCCTCTTAGTGTTGTCAGTGTTTGAATTGATGGAGCGCCATCTACTGGACCATGGCAACCTCACAGGGACAACAATGTCCCTAACAAAATCAACTACCTCTCCCAGCAGCCAACAACTTCACAGCTACAACAAAAACAAAACAATCCCAAATGAACATGGGAAAGGAATTTGTAGGGAGAAGGAAGATGACAGGAGTACTAGAGAGATTAGATCAGAAAGCACTTTAAAGTGCATTTTTTTTTTTTTTTGAGGTTTTGTCTGGCTTGATCCGGGTTCACGGTATCATACCCGCTGTCAGTTCATATTCGTAATTGCCCTGTTGAGCTCTGAAAACACCGATTTCCCTATAGTTATTACTGCTTCTGGCTCTTAGAATCTTTTTGCCCGGTCTTTCTTAATGCCTTGGGAGAAGGGAGTGCCATCACTGATTCTTAATCCTTTGAAGAGCTACATACACATATCCATTCATTGCCGAAAGACGGGAGATTCTGAGAAGACTCAGAGATGCTGACTTCTCATCTGCCCTGGGCCTCTCACCACCAAGCCCGACAGCACGTACAACTCTTTCCACACTCTGTTAATCTAATGATCTTCAGTGTCTACAGGAGTACATAAACAGGTTCTTTATCCTCACTTCATTCCTTTAGGAAGCGAAGAGGTATTGACAGCTGCGGCCTCAAGTCCTGCTGCCTAGAAATCAAGTCGCCTTTCTAAAAATTAAATCCATCGTCTTCATCAGATTGAGGTGAAAACAGGAGTGTGCGGAAGCCTGCCCTGAAAAACTGGAGAAGGTTCTGAACTGCTTCGCAATGAGTCAAGTTGGCGCGTTCCTTGCCCTCTGAAGGGCAGTGCTTTGTGTAGGCGCTTTTGTGAAATTCTGTCACCCACCCAGTTCAACGCTCCCAGCATTCACATATCTGATTGGGGGGAAGGAGCTGCCGCTGTATTTATTCTGTTACCTCCTGTTTTGAAGCAAAATGCCAGTGCTTCATGCAGCCTGGAGCGGTGGGATCAGCTGGGGAGAAGCCTTTATTTAGACAATTAAGGAATGTATGAAGATCAGAATTAAGGAAATGGAAGCATCATTTATAAAGAGGTGGAAATAGGTGTTTCCAAAGATTATTTTCAGAAGCACCCACGAACTCAGTTTCTATAGTGGTGTTTTTCACTGTGCGGCTACGTATTGTATGCATCCATAAAGCAGACCTTTGTGCTGTTTTGCGGACATGACACCCGCTGAAGACTTAATATCATGCTAATGAAATTAATACAAAATTTAAACCTGCCAAATGGGGGAGATGTTTGCCCTATATTAGTGACAATCATTTTGATGGGAAACTTGCTTTAATGAATACCTGACAAAAAACCTTTTAAAGGAATGATTATCTTTGACATGAATATATTCAGTTACTGTGTGTACAAAGAAATCTTAACTAGCTGGTAAAAGTGGCATAATATTGCTGTGCGTGTGCAAAATACCACATAAAGGAAATGTAAAGGCGGCCTGAAGAGTTAATAGCTAATTCTGTTATCTGGGTTGGCGCGTCAGTGACAATTCGTTCTGAGAAAGGCTTATGTTGATGGTATTGTTGATGCAATCTGTACATATGAATTATAACAAGGGCCTTATTAACTATATGCATCAAATTATAGAAATTACCTGAACAGGAGAGCTTTATGCTTGCATTCTGCTTTTAGATGACAGGCAAGGCAATTATGATTTATGACCCAGTGGCTACATTTTATATCTCAAACATAAAATAAGGGAAAAGGGGAAAATGCTTGCATGTGAATGTAATAAGCCTTAAAAAATAAAGAGGTCCTTGCTCATAAGCATGGTGCCTCTTGTCTTCATATGGCTTGTTAAAGCAGCGGCGAATACCTCTTCAACTATTTAGGGGTCTAGTGTTTAGAGAAGAGGAATGGAAAGTACAAATGGTTATAAAATATAGGTCATAATGACAGGTTACTTATGTATTATTAGCTCAAAGAAAATAAGGCTGGATTGTGAATTTGTGACTCTCTACAATGAAGCAAGAGTGTGAATGTACTCACGGATCTCTGATCCCACTGAGTGCAGCTGAAGCCGGCCAAGTAAAAGGACATTGTGTGCAATGTGGCTACAAGGAGTAAAGGAAAACAGGAAAGCGGCTTGGAAATTTTTGGCAGAGAGAAATACAGAGCCCTCAGGCGGCAGAGATATGCATTTTGTGCTTCTGGTCCTTTGTGAGAGTCCATGGACACCATCTCTAAAATGACACAACTCTGCTTTGTCTCTGATGGGCAGGGGCCATCTTTTCTGTCTAATGGAAGTTAGATGGCTTTGGTGGTGAACCGCCCTGTTTCAAGAAGTTCCCCTTGGTCACTGGAGAAAACTAAATGAGGAGTTGAATATCCTTTATGACTTCTAGTGAACTGTAAAATGTGGTAGGAGGGAAGTTGGAGAGTGGATGGAGGAACTGGGAAATGGATAAGAGCACTGGATGAAATGAAAATAATCTAAAAAAAAAAAACCAAAGCAGCAGTTTTCAGTTTTCATTGTAGTTGGAATCAGACTTGGTTTGTGCAATTGTTTGTGATTTCCTTCCTTTTAGAAAACCTTGGGTAAGTTCTGTCAGCTTGATTTGAGAATTGAAAACATTTCATACTTTTGAAGATCGCAACACTCATGAGATTAAGCAGAGTCCTGGCTCCTAGTCAGTGTGAGGCACCTAACAGTTTACTCAGCGCTCTGGACTCTACATTCCTTGTGTGGAAAGTGAAGCAGCTACATCGGCTATGGACTCTCTGCTTCCCAATTCTCTAGAAATACATGAACTTTTTTTAATGTACTTTTTTTTTGTAGAAGTATGTGCTAAAATGTATTTTCCCATTTGAGATTTATAGAACCTGCCTTACAATAAAGGGAGTAGATGGACCTCACTAGTTTTATTCTGTTTTCCTGCTCAATTGTTTAAAAAACATGGCCACTTGCTTGTTTAAGCTAGCTCCCTGGGCTATAGATAGTGCTGTGAAAGACTTTGTGTGTGAGTAACTAACTAAGCATGAAGAGACTCTGTGCTCTGTCACCGTCAGAGACAGTGATGGTGCAAAGGCACACTCCTATGTCCAAGATGCCTGTGGCCTGGGGGTGAAGACAGAGTGGATCTGAAAGCTAGAATCCAAGCTCTCCAAGTCTCTAAAAGACACCAGCCTTTTCATCTGTACTCTTTAAACAGTAGCATCAGCCTCAGGGAAGCCCCATGACAAATCTCTCCCGTTACTATATTTCTTTCACAAATAATTTATGTACCCCCCAAGCTGTCACCTGTGTTGTGCTTGAGCTACCCCTAAACCCATTGCTAAGTGTTTAGTGTTACAACATGGTCTTGGCTGTGCTCTAGAGCATTAAGGGACATTTCTGTTCACACATGTAGTGTGAAGCAGAAAAGAGCGGCAGCAATGTAGCAACATGGGAAAGGCATTTACCAGATGGCAAGAAATAACTTGTGAGGCCTGAACTGCAGATTCGAAGATGAGAACGGCCAGGCCATCCACTGCTCTTTACACAGACACCATAAATGCCTTGGATACTTTTGCTTTCCTTTTGGTATTAAGTGTAGGTTGATATTTATATACACATCCACTTAATGACTGTTGACCACTGACTGTGTTGGAGGCTGTTTCATGAGGCAAGCTCGTCCTGACAACACAGTGGCACTCAGCTACATCACTTCCAACTAGCAAGTATTACTTAGTCTCAGAGCACAGATAAGGCCATAGTTACAGTTTAAAGAACATATTTCAAAATTTGAGTAATTCAGTTAAAACATATACACATATACACATGTACATATACACTCACACACATACAAACACATTCATGCAAACACATACACATATACACATACATGCACACACATAAACATGCACATGTGTACACACAGGCAGGTATGCACACACATGCGTGTATACCCATGGGGGAGAAGAGAGAGAGAGAGAGAGAGAGAGAGAGAGAAGGAGAGAGAGAGAAAAAAAGAAAGAGATAGAGAGAGAATGAGAATCTGGGCTGCTAAAAGTGGAGTCAACATAAAGTTGTCCCAAGACCATTCCAGATCTATAGTGAGATAGTGTCATAGTTAGAGTTTTACAGCTCTGAACAGACACCAAGGCAACTTTTAATTGGGGTGGCATCCAGGCAAGCATGGTGCAGGAGTAGCTGAGAGTTCTTCATCTTCATCTGAAGGCTGCTAGCAGAATACTCTCTTCCATGCAGGTAGGATGAAAATCTTAAAACCTACACACACAGTGACACACCTACTGAAACAGAGCAACACCTTCTAGTAGTGTCACTCCTTGCGCCAAGCATATACCAACCATCACATTCCACTCCCTGGCCTCCATAGGCTAGTTCAAACATATGAGTTTATGGGGGCCATACCTAAACATAGCATAATGCAAAGTACATTTAGCCCAACTTGAAAAGTTCTCATAGTCTATAGAAGTCTCAAAAATGTCAAAAGTCAAAAGTTCAAAGTCTCTTCTGAGATTCATCCAATCACTTAACTGTAATCCCCAAAGCAAAACAGGAAACCAGCTGGGCAAACTCCAAACTCTGCGTCTCCATGCCTGATTTCCAGGTGGTCTTCAGATCTCTGACTCCTTTCTCATTTTTGTTGACTTCAACAAACTTCTTTCTCCTGGGCTGGTTCCACTCCCTACTATTAACTTTCCTCAGCAGACAGCCATGGCTCTGGCATCTTGGACATCTTGGGGTCTCCAATGTTACAGCTTCTTGTTTCAATGTCTGGGATCCACACATGATCTCCTGGGCTCCTCCAAAGGGCTGGTGTCACTTCTCCAGTTCTGGCATCTGTAGCACTCTAAGCTCAGGTTGATCTACTCCATTGCTGCTGCCGTTCTTGGTGATCATCCCATGGTGCTGGCATCTCCAAGACACTGGTGTCTTCTACTGCAAGTAGGCTTCACCAATAGCCTCTCATAGGCTCTCTTCATGGTGCCAAGCCTCAACTCCTTTGCATGACCCCTTCAGTCTTAGGCCTTCAACTGCAACTGAGGCTGCACCTTCACCAATGACCTTCCATGGCCTCTCACAGTGCCGAGCCTCAGCTACTTCCTGACCCCTTCATGCCTTCAAAACCAGTACTATCTGGGTAACTTTTACATATTACCACGTACAGCTGCAGCATGAGGTACAACCTTGGCTATCTCTGGAACACAGCTTCTTTATGCTCTCAGAAAACACTTCCCAGAAGATGTCACCTCAGTGATGCTAGCCACTATTAATTCCTTAGCTCCAGCTAACCAGCATCAATTGCCCCAGTAGCCTCCTTCTCTTGACTATAAAGTAAGAGACACATGGCCCAAGCTGTCGAGTTCTGCTGCTTGCAGGAGCTGGAACATGCCCCTTTGTTCTATTACATTATCACCAGCTTCCTCTTTTCCAGCTCCTTCACTGACTAAGCTTGGCTGTCCTGGATCTAGCTCTGTAGATTGACTTTAAACTCAGAGATCTGCATAGCTCTTCCTCCTGGGACTAAAGGCATGTACTACCATGCCTGGATTTAAACTTTTCTTCATCTAGAACTTGCTCTGTTTCAGCCTGGCCTTGAACTCAGCAATCTGCTTGGCTTTATCTCCAAGGATTAAAGGTGTATACCACCATGTTTGGATCTAAACTAAGCTGGGTAGGATCTAGCCCCGAAGTCCCACTCCCTAATTCAATTTAATATCCTTAAACATAGGATTCAGTTCCATTTCATTTCCTGGTGCCCCTTTAATACTTGAACCATATATTTAATATTTTTCCTTTCTCAGCTTGTTATGCTTGTTTAAAATGGTTAATGAGACTTAACCAGAGAACAAAGTCTATGACGGGTGTTTCTGAGACTTCTATTGTCAGTGCAATTAATGTGAGTCTCTTTACCTTAGCCTCAGGCAGACTCTTCTGACAAGGGCAAAAAGCAGCCACATTCTTCACCAAAATATCACAAGAACAGTCTCTAGATCACATATTGAATTCTCCACTGACACCTCTTGGGCCAGGTCCACACAATTCAAATCACTCTCAGTAAAAAAGTCTTCCATATTACTACTAGGCTAGCCCATTAAGCTCCATTTAAAGCATTCCACTGCTTTCCAAATCCAAAGTCCCAAAATCTATAATCTTCAAAATGAAAGCATGGTCAGGCCTATTGCAGCAATACCCCACTCCTGGTATGGACTTCTGTCTTAGTTAGGTTTTTACTGCTGTGAACAGACACCACAACCAAGGCAACTTTCAAAAGGACAACATTTAATTTGGACTGGCTTACAGGTTCAGAGGTTCAGTCTATTATCAAGGTGGGAGCAGGGTAGCATCTAGGCAGGCATGGTGCAGGAAGAGCTGAGAGTTCTACATCTTCATCTGAAGGCTGCTAGCAGAATACTGGTTTCCAGGCAACTAGGAGGAGAGTCTTAAAGCCTACACTTATAGTGACACACCTACTCCAACAGGGCCACTCCTTCTAGTAATGCCACTCCCTGGTTCAAACATACACAAATCATCACAGATAGTAAAATAAGAAACAAAACAAAACAAAACAAACCCACATAAAACAAAAAACAAAACAGACCTACCTACCTCCAAATAGAAGCTGTTCTAAACCAGGACAAGAAGAAAATCTTACATTCAAAATTAAGGGTAGAGAGATGGTTCAGCTGTCTAGAGCTCACAGCACAAAAGACAATATTTCATATGTCCAGGGGAAGGGTAAGATAGTTCCTAGGGGTAAAACTAAATCTGGATTTGGAATAATAATAAAAAAAAACTCTGCAAGGGCACATTTTTACAAAAATATAGAAGAATTTATATCAGTCTATGCTTTGTTATGATACACTGCCAGGTTAGCAAAGACATAAAATGAACAAAAAACAAGCAAACAAACAAAAAAACAAAAACAAAAACAAAAAAAAAAACCCTATGTCATTATGATGCTTACAAAAGTATTATTTTCCTAAATTGGAAGAATATATATATTAGGTATCTCCAGAGAAACAGAATTAACAGAATGAGCATCTATTATGAAGGGATTTATTAAATTAGCTTACATAATAGGGGGTTAATTCAACGGTGGCTGTTTAACACCAGAGAGACTAAGAACCTGGTAGCTGCTAGTCCCCAAAGCTGGATACCCAACAGTCCTAGCATGGTGCTGGGGCTTAGAAGATTCTTATAAGCCACACTTCTTCACTCCGTGTTGCAAGACCAAGATGCTGGATTCTCATGTAGGAATAGGAGATGACAGCATCAGCAGGCCAGGACATTCCCAGCAATGGCAGCAGTAGGCTAGAACGCTCATTACCAAGCAGCTAAGTAAGGCAGACATAAAATCAGCATTGAATTTTTCTCAGACCTCTTTGTATCTGGGTTGCCACTGCTAGAAGGTGCCAGACAGTCTCTTAGGCAACTCCAGAGCCTGTTGACAGTTAAGAATAACCATTACACCACTCTAACGGTGAATCAGTTTCCCTATTAACACATTTCGAATGATGTGGAGAAGCAAGCGTGGCCTCATTTGACACTTTGCTACAGTTTGTGTGTGTGTGTTAGTTTGCTTCTCTGTTTATGTGATAAAAGCACGACTAAATGTCATGGAGGAGAGAGGGTTTATTTGGCTCACAGGTGAGCCTGTAGGAAAGAGGAGCCAGGGCAGCAATTCAGGGCAGGAACCTGGAGTCTGGAACTCAAGCAGAAACTGTGGAAGGTGCTGCTTACTGGATTGCTTCGCCTGACTAGCTTAGCTACTTATACAGTTCAGGCCCACCTGCCTAGGGGTGGCACTGTCCACAGTGGGCTAGGCCTTCCCATCCACCCTGGGCTGGACCTTCCCACCCAGAGTAGGCTAGGCCATCCTACCCACAGTGGGCTAGCCCCCCACCCACACCCCAAGGTGGGCTGGAACCTTCCACCCGCAGTAGGCTAGGTTCTCGCACATCAATCAAGAAAACGCCCACAGGACAATCTGATGGAGGCAATTTCTCAACTGAGATTTACTTTTGCCAGATATGTCTTGGTTTGTGTCACGTTGACAAAACCCAACTCAGACAGCATGAGAACTGGGCCGTACTGGATGGCCAGAAAGGCATCTATCCAGACTGGGCAGGTGAGGGTGAAGTTAAGGAAGCATAGGGTGGGAATCCTTGAAGACTGGGAGGATGGGGGTGGTGCCACACGCTGTGCACTCAGCACTCAGAAGGGCCGAAGTGCCAGAGGACGGTCACTCAAGAGGACCTTGTATTCTTGTTGAGTGGTTTTGACATTTGCATTTATTTCATGGCCCTCAAACCCCCAAATGATTAAACTTTCAGTTCTGAAAATTACTAAGTATTTTGTAAAATAAACACTCTCAGTTTCTATCTTATTCTCAGTCAAAAATGAAGATGACACCAGGAAAGAGTGGTTAGATTTAGGTTAGCAAACTGTACGCTTCATTAAAAAAATACTTATAGATTATAATCTATATGGACATAAGGTATCTTACGTCCTAAAGCTTTGCTACAAAAGGCCTTTTTCTCCACATCTAATGCTGTTGATTTTATAGTAGGCATTCTATAAATACTGGTAGACAAATGAATGAATGGATTATGAATGGCTTTGGGAAATCTGTGAAGGATTTTAATAAAGTTCATCAAATAAAGTATCTCATTCTTACTACCCAAATAGCCAAATAATGATTCCAATTGCTGTAAGAAGCAATCTGTCTGTATTATTTCTTTCAGTCATTATGACACCTTCCGAAGTGTATGACTTAATTTGATTTTACATATTTTGAAACCTAAATTCAAGGTAAGTGATTCAAAGTCAAAGTTAGAAATGAAAACTGGGGTCTGGGACTGTTGCTCCCAGTTCATTTATTCTTTGTGCATCAATTGAAAAATGAATGTATTTCTCCTAGTAGAACCTCAATCTCTGCGAGTGAGTCCTGAGCACTGACTCACATGAGGACAGTTACTCAGAAAATGGACCCATTATATGAACTAAGCTAAAAGCAGTTTGTCGGGAATAGTTGGTCGCTTGACAAGGGTGCCATCTTGACCTGTTCTAAGACAGCCTGCAGGAGTTTGAACCACTGCAGAGTTGATGATGGTAGTGTGTGTGTGTCTGTGTGTGTCTGTGTGCACATGCCCGTGCACATGGGCATGTGCATGCAAAAATGTTTAAACTCAGAATTATAAAACAAATGCAATGTTTATTAAATTCTACATTTCCTCCCAGCAATTTCTCAAGTTGTGTGGGACCTTTGTGATGCCTTAAGCACAAGGTTAGCTCACTCTTTGCTTAATCCAATCTGGGGTATCAGGTGTCTATCTCCTTGGGCAATGAGCCTGCTTGGATATTTGCCCATTAATTTGAAAACAGGGATGAACTTATAAGCTACATTTATGGATAAAAGCTATAATTCTAGTCTCAGATGGAGAAAGGTTATACTTTCATAGTTTATATATAAGCTACAGAAAGGTCCCTGCTCGCACAAGGTGGGAAGGATGTAACTCATTGTGCCCCAATGGGTTTTTGGAATCTTGCTCAACATTTGTGTTTTCTATATTTTTTCTGTAAGAAAATTTGAAAACGTTTGATAGAATTCTTGATACTCTGAATGAGCTACAAATTAACATTTTTGGAATAAGTTATTGTGATTTTGAGACTGGATCTTTTATTAGTTATTCTTAACTCAGTGGTGTGAACTGTATAATCTTTTAATTGTAACCCACCAATAAAGCTCTATACTTTTCAAATGAAACATATTACAAACAATTTGAAATATATAATTAATTAGCAATTAAGAAGAAAGGCTTCTAGACAACTACAACTCTCTGTTGTATAGAGGAAGGCAGATACCATTCTGAGTTACTAATTACGCCTTCTGATAAAGTTCTGTCTTAGGGATACAAGAGAACCAGAACACAGGCAAGAAATACAGACGTCTTCTTGACGCTGGGAAAAATTTGGTTTGAAATACTCCTGATTCTGTAGATACAGTCTTTAAAGATGGCTTTCTGTTTTGTTTGTGTGTTTTTTTTTAATTTTAAAATTTAATCTATGCGTATGGGTGTTTTGTCTGTGTGTATTTCTGTGCAGTGCCCACAGAGACCAGAAAGGGGCATTAGGTCCCATGGAGCTAGGTCACCATGAGGGTGCTAAGAATTGAACCTGGGTCCTCTGGAAGAGCAGCGAGTACTGTTAACTGCTGAACCATATCTCTGGTCTTTCTTTTCCTTCCTTCCTTCCTTCCTTCCTTCCTTCCTTCCTCCCTTCCTTCCTCCCTCCCTTCCGTCCTCCCTCCTTCCCTTCTTCCTCTCCTTTCTCATGAATTCTGTGATAGGGAAGCAGGGAAGCCACTTGGTATCTCCTCCATTTCTTCATCTGTAAAGTAGCACCTGTGCTCAGTACAGATTTTCTCCTTTTATCGTAGGAAGCACTGTAACTGGGCAGATGTGGACTGCTGTCTTGGCCTCCTGCATTCTGGCTGCTGGTCTGGAGTAAGCCATGTCTCTAAACTCCTTATTGTTAGGTATAAACAAAGGTGACAAAGGACTCATTTCTAGAACTCAAGAATAAGATGAGATAACTATTGGAGTGCTGGTGCTTTTATAGAAATGTGTATGTTGCAGTGATCAGATTATTTTACAGATCCAGACATAAAAAACATTGTCATGGTAATACTCAAGTGCGATCTGCATCCAAGGTAGAGGTTCACCCAGCCTCTCAGATTTCCACACAACCTCCATTCACGTCATAGACTGGCATCTGACTTCTCTAGCCAGAGGTGCTAAGGATGGAATATCTCAGCCTGTCTTGTTGCTGAATCATAAGTTTTGGAGGGAAATCATATGTTTTATATAACTGAGTCCTCTGCTGCAATTACAATCTATGTAAGATCCCAGTAGACAAGTACATCTCAGAAAAACACTTGGAATTTTCTTAATAAGATAAGCTCAGGAACTTTAGGAAGGTAGTGGAACGCTCCGGAAGATAAAGGCTAATTAACACTCCTCAGATCACAGGGTGAGAAGCAACCTTTGGGTGGGGACACATTCCGCAGGGTGGACCTTTGCCCACCTTCAGACAAGGGAAGTCCTTACCACCTCATTCCCTGAAGACCAATCAGTTTAAAAAGTCACACGGTTTTACCAATCACATTGTATCTAATGGCTGCTGCCCTGAAAATTGTATAAAAGCTCACTGAAGAAGCTGTGCAGGGTAACCTCCTTTCCTGAGGGTCTGGGATAGCCTCAGTGCACTGAAATAAAAATCCTCATGCTCTTTGCATTGATCAGCCTCCATGTGGTTCACTCAGGGGTTCTCCCGTAAGCTAAGGCTTGTCAGGGTCCTACATCTACACATAGTTGTATTGTCAGCAACAATAAAATTCCAGTTGAAGGGGGCTGGGTGTACAGCTCAGTGGTTAAGAGTACAGACTGCTTTTTCCAAGGACCCAAGTTTGAGTCACAGTCTGTAACTCTACTTCCTGGGGATCCAATGTCATCTTCTAGCTTCTGTGGGCACAAGGGCCACACATGGGCACAAGGTACATAGACACATGCAGACAAAACACCCATACACATGATTTTTTTTTTTTAAAAAAAATCCAATCAATAGTTTATCTCACTCTAGGTGTATGTTAGTGGTGAGGGGTGTGGTCCAACACGAAGCCGCAAGGGCCTGATAAAAGCTCTCCAGGACTGGAGCAGAGTTTACCTTTGTTGGTCTGCAGGAATAAAATGATAGTTGAGACTACTGACCTTAAACTGTGGTGCTGAGGCCCTATGTCTCAGAATGAAACAGGGAATCTATCCTCCTTGTCCCTTCTGCTTTGTCCAAAGCACATTTGTGATAAGATCATAAGGAGCTGGAAATTTGGCTATGAATTCAATTCTCTAGCAAATGTTATCTTTTAAACCCAATACATTTTACATGTTCTCTCCCTCTCCCACCGCCCCTCTCTTTCTCCTTCAGTGTTAGTCCTGACCTAAACTATAATTGGGCTTCTTTATAAAGGACTCTAATAGTGTGAAATTGCATGGAAACAAAATTAGAAAATGTATCACGTGGTATGTTTATTATAATGCATAAGTCTATTCATTTAGAAGTGGGTGGAATTTAACATGGCATCTTTGTATTACTTGAGGATAATGATCCCTTAAGATTTTTGTAGAGTTTCTATAATATTCTAGAGAGAAATTTTAAGGCTAAGAATAAGTCATTTAAAAACATGGTTGCAGTTCAGTCAATTTACCTAGCCGACTGGACAATATTAAGAATATGCAAATGAACAAATGGGCAGGGGTCCTGGTCTCTAAAGAGACTTAAGTTAAGCATCCTTAACTGTCTGAGAATTTATTCAATGGTCTGTCACAGGCTGAATGCCCATGGGCTAGAAAGCTGCTTGAGCTAACAGCAAATCTCTTCAAGTTCTCTTTTGAAAAAAAAAATTTAATAAAAAAAAATATAGTGTGCACATATGTGTACGCATGTGGGTATTTGCCATGGCTCACGGTGGGGGTCAGAGGACAAGGTGACAGCATGGGTTCCCTTTCCTGTGCGTTCTTATTGGCAAGCAACACAAAACTCAATAAATATGACAATTAAGTTTAAATCAGAGTGGAGCCTAGAGTATCTAGCATTATGAAGGATGAGAACATTTGTGTTTAGATCTTCCAATGATGAAAAACTTGTATTCCTTTAAAATACCAAAGCATAGTGTTAGCTGTGTTTTCTAAAACAGACAAACAGAAGTCCAAGTTTCCACGGACTTCTCATATAGTGTTCTGTGAGTCGAATGTAAGACCTCTTTAAGAGTCTGGGGGCACTTTGGCATCATCACAAGCCACACTGCAGAGCTCAGGGGTGTTGCGTGGTAGGCTCTTCCTCCATACTGCCCAAACTACCATGGTTGTAATCCTAGCACTCAGGAAGTAGAGGCAGGGTGATCCAAAGTTCAAGGTCATCATCAGCTACATAGTAAGTTAAAGGCTAGCCTGGGCTACTACACAAGACTATCTCAAAAACTGACCAAGCCAGCTCAGTCAATCAACAGGGTTCCATGGGCAAGAGTGAGGATTGAAAAGAAAAAGACAAAAAAGGAAAAAGAAAAAGAAAAAGACAATTAGACAAACATTGCGACATGACTCCTCCTCCAGCTAGCGGCTAGTGCGGAGGCTGAAGGGGCTTTAATTTTTTTCCAGCCAGTTTTTATAGAACTCTAGGTACTAGCAGAGAATAGGGTCAGTTCTTAGATCAAAAAACAAAGTGATTAAATAAGGCAATGAACAAAGAGATCATACCAGGTAGTACCCAAGCAAACAAAGCAATAAACAAAGTCCCCAAGACAGTGGGTCTGGGGGCTTACCAAGATTACCAAGACAAAAGGGAAGTCACTCATTCCTTGCCTGTGTTCACCTTGATCCTTGCATCAGCCCAAATGTGAATATTCTTATCTGAGTCTACTTCCTTGAGCCCAGTGACAATACTTGTCAAATTTCTATAAGCGGTACCAAAAGCTCACCACAAAAAAACAAACAAGCAAACATAAGAAAACAAGAACAACAACCCAAATATACCACAAAATAATAACACAAACAAAGTCACATCTGAACCCTTAGTGATCGGAGTGAAGCCTGATGACTGTCTTGTGGGTGAGGCAACTGAGCCAAGGCCACCAGAGTTGTGGTTGCTATTCTGGTTTGCTTTCTAACAGCATCGTAGCTGTGTGACTTAATGCTGATGTGGAAACTTTAGGGAGGTAATGAAGATTAAATAATGAGGCCCGAAGAATAGGACAAAACCCAATAGGAAGGATGCTTGTCAGCAGAGCAGACACTAGGGACACAGGCACTGAGCAGAGAGAGGCCTGTGAGGACTAGCAAAGGCCATCTTCAAGCTAAAGAGAAGTTTTAGGAGATAGCCATGATCATTCTTAAACCTAAGCTTTGGTTTCCCAAACTGTGACTTCATCATTGTGTTGATGCTTGCTGACTAAGAGTTGATAAATGGCTGCCAGTAGGCCTGTGAGTCCTTCCCCACTCTGACAGCTCCCACCATGTTCTCTCTGCTTATCCAGAGATCATGTTCCTTCTATCTAGAAAGCCCTTTGTTTCTTAGCTGGGCATTTTAGTTCATCCCTCAAGTTTAGCTCAAACTCAGTTGGTGTTTCACTTAACCAACCAACTGGCCATTACTAATCACTCTATCTGTGTGCCATATTTTGATTTAAAAAAATTTATTTCTAATTTAAATTTCTAATGACATCTCACCATCTCCTAGCCCCCTCTCTCTTGCTATAGAATGAGTTGTTTGAGAGATAAACTGAATCACATCTGTACCCTCCATTTCATGCCCAATACTTGATATGTAATAGGTACTCAATATATTTTTGTTGATTTAATATAGCTAGAAATCCATAAAATTGAAGAATTGAAAGAAGCTTGTCTATCCCTATAACTGAAAACTATAGATGGAGTAATCTTTTGAAATGGTATTTGTATTCATTTTTTGAGAATTTTGTAGATATACACAATGTGTTTTGATCACATCCACATGTATACCGGTCCTATCCCTCCTCAGGGAAGTTTTTAATGAAAATGAGTTCACTTGGCTTATGAGTTCTCCTGGAAGTGAAGTGTAAAATCTGATTGACTGGCTGGGGACTCTTTACATGGTAGGACAGGACCACAGGGAAGGGACTCTAGCCAGCACAAGCATGGAAAACATGGCTCTGGCAGGCCTTGTCCTTCTCCTCATTTCCTTTGCTTTGCTAAAAACCATTAGATTGCATTCCTGAAGTTAGCTACCAAGGTGTGTTCCCTCATTTAGCCTTCTGAGGCTGACTATCAAGGTCCAGGTATTAAAGTATTGAAGTCTAGCAATCAAAATCTCCTTTGGCTGCCCTAATTAATATGCCCAATTAAAATTAAACACCTCATCCTAACACAAGGTTTCCCCTTTCACCTTTGCAAACCACCATTTTGCTATGGGCCACATCTGTCTACTTCCTATCCAGAGGCAGTCCTTTGTATCTTTCTATGAAACAAATACCCCTGCCTCTCTCTCTTTGTCCCTTCCTCTTGCCCTTCATCCTCTATCTCCTGTCTTTGTCTCCTATTCCCTCTGGGACAAATAAATATTCTTTGTGCTGAGAACTTGGTCTTGAGGGTTCTGAGCCCACAATGATCCTTTTACACAGGTACTATGTGTCCTAACACAGATGTTCCCTCTTCTTCTCAGGCCATAGTCCCATTATATTAAGGTCCCAAACCTTAAAGCTTCATTTAATCATGGATCTTATATTCACGTAGGTTCCTACCCCTTGAGTGTCTCACAATGGTGATTAGGTTGCAGTGTGGGTCTTGGTAGAAATATTCAAACCATAAAGACACCTGTTCCAGCCATTTCCCAGGGAAGAGAACGAAGTCTGGGTATAGACCAGTCCTGTGAGGAGAATTCTGAAAGCTTGGGAGAACACTCCAAGTAAAGAAGAGTCTGTGGTCTCAGTTTCTTCAAAAACAAGACATTGCTCTTGGAATAATACGGTGTATGCTCCTGCCAGGTATTGTGGACAGAACTGAGTTTGCTTTAGATTACTCATTATTGCCCACTGATGTCATTATTTATGTGCCTCTATGAAAAAATTTGCTTTTGCCACGTGCAACTTGCCCTTGTGATTATAGACATCTCAAACTCATGAGAACTCTACTAATTGAACCTTTCATTTTTCAAGACAGGGTTTCTCTGTACAGCCCTGGCTGTCCTGGAACTTACTCTGTAGACCAGGCTGGCCTCGAACTCAGAAATCCACCTGCCTCTGCCTCCCAAGTGCTGGGATTAAAGGCGTGTACCACCACTTCCCCCGGCACTAATTCGACCTCTCTTAACCTTCAGAGTATACATTTCCGAGACTCTGAACAAGACTTTAGTCTTCCTCATTTATCATTTTGTTCTCCCAGGTCCCACTGAATCTGAAGCGGTGACAGTCACCCCTAGAATACAACAGCAGGTTTAAACAACAGGGGGAAAAAAAGCACAAAAGAAACTGAATACCCTATGTCTTTGTTGGGAGGGGGGAGTACCCCTGATGTTATCAATACTCAAATAACGGCAGCACAGGGGTGAGGGTGGGGATAGGAGGTGGGGAGGCAGCTAAAGGCTTGGGCCTGTGCTTGGTGCTAGGTGAGTGGAAACCTCAGTTTCCATGATTGGACTTTAGGATTATGATGCCCTTTCGGAACCCCAGTTTCCCTCTTTGTCAATGGAGAAAATGATGCTTTTCTGTGGGCATTGTTATGAGGCTTAATCCAAATGATAAAAGGGAAGGGAGACGTTCCACTTCTCCAAGGAACCCCCTCTTACCTACTCGATGGGATAGCAGGGGAATGATTCCTTGGCCTGTACAGTGTCAAGGCAGGGATAAGTGGAGCTGACCCCTCCCCCTGCTCACTGAGTGTCACTGTGACATCTCATCTCTATTGCACGGAACCTAGTGAGGACTGATTTGCCCTGAACACAGGAAGAAATTGACCTTCACATTTGCTTCCGAAAGATGCTAGATAAAGTAAGGAAGCGCAGAGGAGAATGCGGGGAGAGCCTTCACGCTTGTGCTGTAGGTTGAGTTGAGCAAGGATAGGTGCAGGTTTCCAGTGTTTGGAGCTTCTAGGCTTGTACATGGTCTAGGAGCCTGTGGTCAGCATTTAGGCCTAAGGAAGCAGAGTCTGGAGGTTAATCCAGATTTGACTCCAACATTTCAAAGCCATTTATGAAAGCAGGGAGTTGGCTGTAAGCTGCGCGCTGCCATGCACGACCTGGGCCTGCTCTTCATTGCCTGCATGGTAGCTCATATTTGCATGTTTGAGTGAAAAATGAAGAATTTCCAGTTTCTCAGAGTTGACACTTCTTCAAACACAAGCTTAATAAACATGGGTGCCAGTGAGTATGAAGCACAAGCTGGAAGGAAATTTCCTGAGAATTGTGGTTCTTCTAGATTTTCAAGCAAACATACTACTGAGAACAGGAAAGGAAGCTTTGGCAGTTTAAGAGTGTCCCCCTAGAAAGGGCAAGGAAGTGAAACGGGAAACAAGATGAGAGGAGAGGGTGTTGGGGAGAGGGGGAGGGGAAGAGAGGAGAGGCAGATGACTCAGCCTGAGGGGGCTGGGAGGAGCGTGTGGGCAGGGCTGTCTGAGTGTGGAGTAGGCAGGCGGTTATGACTAGCATTGAATGGAGATAATTAAGAGCAAGTTGGTACCAGTCACTGCCAGCAAAGAAGAGAATGTATCCAGAAAAAGCATTTCTTTATTTCAGCACTGAATTCAAACACCTACCCATTTGGGTTTGAGAATTCCATTTAAAAAAAAAAAAGTTCTGAAAACAGACCTTACATGGCTGTGAGATCTGACTGGCTTTCTTTCCGTCGGTATGTATGGGAGAGGACAGATTTGAAATGGTAAAGCTACACCGGCACATACTTTCATTGAAAGAAACGTTAATTTAACAATAATACTCATTCTAAACAGTACAAAGCAGTGCTGTTAAAAGTCATGAGCAAGTTATCAAATTTCAAGGGAGTATCAGCCACACTTGAATTTCTCAGTCTTTCATGAGAGATAGGGCTGAAATGCAGGGCTTCCACATCCTTTAAATAGCTTTTGGAGTGGAGAACATTATAATTAAGCTGCATCAAGTGTCACTGCAGAGAAGCTTCTAAATTATGGGTCTGAGTGGGGGCGAGAAATGCTCTTTGATTGCCTGACAATCAACAGCAGAGGATGTTCACATACGTGTAACCCAGACTCACTGTAATTATATCAGAAGCTGAAGAGGTGGGCGCGGCGGGAGCAGCCTGATTCAGTAATCGCTTGCTTGCTTGTTGTTCTTTCAAAAATCATCTTCAAACTAGTCACAGACAGTCAGAAATTCATATGTAGAGTGGCTCTGTTTAAGGAAGGATATAGAGAAGGACCAGTCCTTTCAGTGTGCTTCAGAAAGGTTGTAAAAACAAAAATGGCCCAAGATACACTAAGAAGATACTCCAGCCCTGGGAACTAGTGCACTCAGCTGATCTAAGCTGATCTAAGCGGCTTCACTCAAAGCCTAATGTCAGAAACTAGGTTCCCCCACTCATTCCCATATTTTTTTATCCCATTTCCACTCAGCTTTCTGTTGGCTTGAAAAGGCCCCTTTTTCTTTTAAGGCAGAAAAATTTGGAGAAATGTTGTCATAATATTGTTCAGTCTCCAGAACCTTTCTTGCCTCTTAAAGAGGCTCGGATGATGCCTCTTGGTGGGGCGGGGGACTGGGAAATCACTGCCTTCTCCCCTGCTCAAGACACTGGTACTGTACCTGCTCACATCTTTGATACACACAGGCAACTGTGGGGCTTCCTTGAGAAGCATGGAATCTAAAACTGACTGGCTAGGAAAGAATGCAACCTATCTTTCAAGAGCCTTTGTTTTATGAGAAGCTAAGACCTAGCACAAACATGTATGAACTATATATGCCAAGAAAAAATATCTCATGTAGTACAGCCTTCTAGACTGTGACCTCTCTGGATGGGTAACTAAAAACTGGTCTGAAATCTCCAGATGAACAAACACTGAATGTTCTCTCTCAAGGGAGCTTCCCAGCTCCAGCTCCTCAGATGTGAATACCTTGCAGGCAGCGGTCAGAGAAACCAGGGACATTAAAACACGGACCATGGAATCTGACGAGGTTAGAGAGGGGAAGAGCAGGTGGGGTGAAGGAGAAATGGAAACAATGGTCAAGGAGAGCTCACTCCAGGAAGAGAGGGAGAAAGGGGCGGCAAATAACACTAAGGATGTGTGCTAGAGCCTCACAGAGTCATACCTGTTTACCTAAATGTGTGTGTGTGTGTGTGTGTGTGTGTGTGTGTGTGCGTGTCACTGTTCCATTGCTGTGAAGACATACTATAACCACAACTCTTCTAAAGGAAAGCATGCAGGCAGACATGGTGCTAGAGAGTAGCTGAGAGTTTGACATTTAGATCTGTAGGCAGCAGGAAGAGACGATCACTGGGTCTGCCTTGAGCTTTCAAAACCCCAAAGTCTACCCCTAGGGACATACTTTCTCCACCAAGGCCACACCTCCTAATCTCTAGCACCACCATGCATTTAAATATATGAGCCTGTGGCCATTCCTATTCAAATCAATATATATAGTGATTCATATATGAATATGTACATAAACATATATATACATATAACATATATACACATATCTATAATTTCACACACACACACATATATATATACATATATATATATACATATATATATATATATGTATATATATATATATGTATATATATATATATATGCCACTTGGGTTGACAATGCACTCCATAAGAGCCATAGATTACCTAACAAAACACCCAGTACCTGGTATGAGAAACTTCCATTGTAGTTGATTAGAGTAGTCCAAGAGACTCCCAAAACAATATGAGCCACTACTGTTGCCCATGGTGCACTCTTACAGGTTGAAGATAAGTCCCCGTTGTTGAAGTTACCACACAATTCAGGCACAAGGATTGGAATATTTGAGCTGTATCTGACTGAAAGGCTCTTCTTGTGACCTAGCTTTTAAAGGACCAGAAGGTACTCAAAGTTGTCAAGGGAAGAAAGCAATCTATAGTCCTATCTGGCTGTGATTTCTATGAGCTACAACAATGACTATCATGGCAAGATGTCCCTAAAGATACAGTAGTGGCACACATACCTGGGCAGTAACCAAAAGCTGTCTAATTGGACATAAGGTCAACTCAATAGGAAGAAATCATGCCTGGTGCTAGAGATCTAGCTCACTACTCAGGGCTAGTAAGGTCATGGGTCTTATAGGAGAGCTTATTACTGCTGATTTTCTAACCAGCATAGTTCCTAACTATGGAAGACCCTGTCGAGTCTTAGCTTACCGGAGACCCCCTGAGTGAACCACATGGAGCCTGATATGACACAAAAAAAGCAAGGGGATTTTTATTCCAGTGCACTGGGACTATCCCAGACCCCTAAGGAAAGGAGGTGACCCCGCACAGCTTGTTCAGTAAGCTTTTATACAATTTTCAGGGCAGCAGCCATTGGACACAATGTGATTGGTAGAACAGTGTGGCTTTTTAAACTGATTGGTCTTTAGGGAATGAGGTGGCAAGGACTTCCCTTGTCTGAAGGTGGGCAAAGGTCCACCCTGTGGAATGTGTCCCCACCCGAAGGTAGTTTTTCACCCTGTGATCTGAGGAATGTTAATTAGCCTTTCTCTTCTGGAGAGTTCCACTACCTTCCTAAAGTTCCTGAGCTTATTCTATTAAGGAAATTCCTGTTTACTCAGATCTTACAACTACAGTCTAAATACTTCATATTTGTGCCCACCGATAAGCGTCAATCTTACCCTGTATCAAAGAAGCTTCTCTTTGCTGCAAACAGAGACCATTACAGAAAGTCACAACTGGTTATAATGCAAATTTCTACCTGTTGAGGGTGAAAGTTCTTGTAGAAGAGTCCCTTTAACCTCCTGCCAGTTCTGCCTGTCCAACAGGAAGGCCTCAAAGCAAGAACTGAGAGTTTAAGAGACCATACAGTGAAGGGAAGCTGTATGGGGCAATTGGATGGCAGGTCTACATGGAATTGGCAAGGAGGTCTTAGGAGTATTTTTTTTTTTTTTCTGTTAGCTAGATGCATTTGGAGGCTACTCCAGAAAAGACATCTCATTATAATGGCTCAGGACTGAGTCAAGCATAAGTATAAATACATGTACCCACATACATGTATTTATCAATACTCATCTTTTCAATTTAAATACCCATGGATGAGCAGCATTGTCCTCCTTCCAGCTGTCCTCAGGTTCCTGTAGCTGGCTAGATTCATGTACTTTTATAACTTGTCTGTTTGGTTTACAGCATGCCACCCAAGGGGAAATAATGATTTAAAATAACAGGTGTTGCAGGATATTTGCTCACACTGTGAACCCCAAAATTGTGTTATTTACTAAAAAAAAAAAAAAAAAAAAAAAAAAAAAACCTGTTTTTAGTTGTGGTGTGGCTCAGCCTTAGCACACACCTTTAATCCGAGAGCTTTCTGCTTGAATATTGTAAACAGGATTAAGTAAAGCCAACCATAGGACAAGAGGCAGAACAAGCAACCAGTTGACAGGGAGTGAACATAGGGAAAAAACCCATAGAGTAAGAGGGAGTCAGGAGGACAGATAGAGAGACACACAGGAAGTAGAAGGGGAGGACATTCATTTAGAGGGGTGGTTTTTCAGATGGCATTAGAGAGGGAGGTTCCTTTTGGGATACTGGATGAGGAGGAAGGTCAGCTGGGTGCTTTCTCTATCTCTCTGAGCTAACAGGCTTTCATCCCAGTGTCGGGCTACCAAGTCTTCATTGGTAAAATGGAACAATTAAGATTTTGTAGCCAGGCAGTGGTGGCGCATGCCTTTAATCCCAGCACTTGGGAGGCTGAGGCAGGCGGATCTCTGAGTTTGAGGCCACCCTGATCTACGAAGTGAGTTCCAGGACAGCCAGGGCTACACAGAGAAATCCTGTCTTGAAGGGAAAAAAAGCGATTTTGTTAAAAAACACACACACACACACACACAAGAAGGATGGATAGTCTTAAAACCCATCCCTGAGAGTGAAATTCTGTCATGGTAGACTAGAAGTTAGGGTTCCTTTCAGCACCCACATTCTATAATTTAATTCTATGTTGTTCATTTTTTTGTGTGTGTGATCTCATCAAAACCATACCCTTGTCCATGCTATATAAGTTGTACCACTGCACAACATCTGAAACCCTTGTTTTTTGAGGCAAGGTCTTGCTATATAGTCCAGGCCAGCCTTACACTCTTGAATGCTTGCCTCAGCTTGCCTAAAATTACATGTGTTCATATACCCTGCCATGCACCATCTTTTAAATTCAGTGTTCATGTTCCTTAAAGCAGCCATGTAGGTCTATAAATAATCTTTATTTATTAGAATGGATTGCGTATTTCTAAGTGCTAATCAGTAGGACAGTATTTGTGTGCACTACTATGTGTACCTCAATAATACTATTATTATTTATGCTGTGCAAGTTTCCTGAGCAAACCAATCAAAATAGATTCCTGAAGAAATTGCTCATAACTCTTTAGGTTCAATTTAGGGACTACTGATATATTTCAGTGAGCCTTGCTAAGTAAGAACACTGATGTTTGTCTTCTTAGCCTTAGATTAGAAGCAAAGATGCCAGGAAAGATGACATTGACACTAAAACTTTGATAGCCTGGATTTATATCATGCTAAAGCCAAGAAATCAGACAGACAGGGCTCTGTTCTCTTCCACTCTGTGTATGTGATGCTCTAGAACAGAGGGGCAGACATTAATTAAAGCTAAAGCTATAAGGGGTAAGGTCAAAAGGAGAGGGAGAGAAGTTTGGGAGAGCCGGGAAGTGCTGTGTCTGTCAATCTTCACCAAAACCTTCCTGGAGAAAGTGCAACATCGCTGTATGTGTATGAAATCTTGGTAAACCTGACTTTTTCAAAAATTGGACCACAAAAGTGTCCAGGTCCAAGGCCTTAGGCAAACTCAGTAATTCCTGCCACTACAGAGTTTTGTTTTTTTTTTTTTCCAGCACCCTGGGGACTTTGGAGACATTTCCCTCTGAATAGAGCAAAGGACTCCTTGCCCCAAGGAACTATATCCAGCCCTTTGAGCTTCTGTGCCCCTCTAACAGGTTGGACTGGGTCAGCAGTGGAATCAGATTATATCGTTGCTCTCGTCTTTCTGCAGAATTGATCTCCTCTGGGTCCTAGTTCTGAGCTCACATCTTATTACCCCCCTTTTAAAGGAGAATTCCAATGGCATTCTCTAATTCTCAGTGAATTCTGGACTCTAAGGACCAGAATCTCTTAGGAGAGACGGCATAGGTGGATCTGGCCTGAAAGCTTCCAGAGTCTTCGTCAAAGGCTGAAGGGCTCTCCTTCCTTGTCAAATCATTTCTCTTTCCTTGGATTTGCTGTACAGAGTGCATTCTTGAAGGTCCTTGACCTAGATTCTTCCTCTGCATAGCAGCTGTCTGAATGTGGTTTAATCTGAGGCTGCTGCCAAAGGCAGTGAGTAACCTGGGAGTGAGGCAGGACAGAGTGGCTGGGGCGTGCCTTTGGTTTTTCCCGAGTTGACAAGAACCAGTACTTACACCACTATGTCCCTTGAATGGGATGGAGTATAGGCAGCATCCACAGCAGGATGCTCATAAAAACCTGGGGCAGAGAGTAAGTTCTATAGATGCCTCATTCCACCCCTGCCAAAGCATCCAGCAAATTCCTAGGCCTCATACCAAGTGCTCTGTGGCTGTTCGTGATTTGATTGACTGATACTTGGCTCTGCGTCTAGATTCTAAGTGATTTATTCTCCTCCCCTCAACCTCTAATGCATCCCCTTTCTTCTCCCACTGTCAAAGGCTTTGCTAGAGGTTTCTTCCCTGAGCCCCACAATAGCCATCCTGGCCTAACCAATCTATATTTTAACTATATTTGAACCTCCACCCCACTGCCTCCCCCATCCCACATGGCACTAGTTTTTTTTCTGGTAGATACTTCTCCTCTATCTGAAACTTTACATATATATTAAAAATATTTGCCCATGCTTGAAAAACTTGCATATACTGCTTTCAGGGGTTTGCTTGGTCAGTCAGAAATAATTTCAGCTATAAGTATAAAGTCTGAGTAAACTGGGATGTCTCAGAAAAACACCCAGAGGCCAGGAATTTCCTTAATAAGATAAGCTCAGGAACTTTAGGAAGGTAGTGGAACTCTCCAGAAGGGAAAGGCTAATTAACATTTCTCAGATCACAGGGTGAGAAACTACCTGCGGGTGGGGGCACATTCCGCAGAGCGGGCCTTTGCCCACCTTCAGACAAGGGAAGTCCTTGCCACCTCATTCTCTAAAGACCAATCAGTTTAATACGTCACACTGTTCTACCAATCACATTTTGTCTAATGGCCGCTGCCCTGAAAATTGTATAAAAGCTCACTGAACAAGCTGTGTGGGGTCGCTTCCTTTCCTGAGGGTCAGGAACGGCCTCAGTGCACTGAAATAAAAATCCTCATGTTCTTTGCATCGATCAGGCTCCATGTGATTCACTCAGGGGGTCTCCTGTAAGCTAAGGCTTGTCAGGGTCTTACATTTGTACAAGAAAAGCCTGCTAGCATGGATCGGCTTATATGTGTGTAGACATTTTCTCCCTTCTGGCTTAAATTTGTCTGGAGAATAGTTGTAGAGCTTGGTTGAGAGGAGGGAAAAGTCAGGGCTAGGAGTTTTGAAATCACCTGGTCTTGCACTTGGGAGGCAGAGGCAGGTGGATTTCTGAGTTTGAGGCCAGCCTAGTCTACCCAGTGAGTTCCAGGACAGCCAGGGCTGCACAGAGAAACCCTGTCTCTGAGACAAAAAACAAAAACAAAAACAAAACAAAACAAACAAACAAAAAAAAGAAATCACCTGGTCTTGCCTTCGGAGCTGAATGTAGTTATGAAGCACAGAACAATGGAGGTTAGGCAGGAAGGAACTATCCTAGTGTTATTGCATGTCACAAATTCTTACAAGCACAGTTCCTAAAAAAAAATGGCAATTACAGTTTCTAAGATCAGGAGTCTGATAACTGGTTACCGGAGCTCTCTGCTTAGGAAATCACCAGGCTGCACCAGCTCCGTGCCACCTGAGGCTCAGGGCCCTCTTTCAGACTTACTGATTATTGGCATGCTTCAGTGTAATGGGGTTTCATGCTTTCTCTCAGAGATCAACAGGAAACTGGCTTTACTGCAGGAAGTTCGCCTGTCTGTGTCAGGCCCTCCTGGGATAGACTCCCTTCTAACTGACGAGCCAAGTGTGATCATCTTCTTGTTCTTGGGACTGGGAAGAAGGGACTTACACAGGGTTCATGCTCGAGCAGCGCTCTTAGACCTCTGCTGGCCACAGAAGCAATACTAGATAGATCTGGCTCCGCTCTTGGGAAAGTAGCCTTAGCAGAACTTTTAGAATTCTTTCTAGATCTCATTGACTGAGCTTTGTCACATGACCACCACTAGTGCAAAGAAGGTTGGAAAATAAGATATTTCTAGTTCCTAAGTTTTGTGGAGAAGGTGAAGAGAGGAACTGGGAATGAGGTTGGATTAATGTATGACAGATGATGCCAGAAATTCAAATCTCCTAGATTCTTTAATTCTAATGAGAAGGCTAGGCTGATTCCATGACAGGTTTCAAATTGGCTGTCTAAGAGACTAGGCCTAAGAACTGGGCAAGTCCAGACAAGTCAGTTAAAAAAACCCAGGCTTCAGGCAGCTAGTCAGAAACTAGAAGGTGCCCAGTCACCTAGCCTAAAGCAAGGACAATGAGTCAACAAGTTTCTAGACCTCCCCGGTAACATGTTCCAGCTCAATGCACTCCCTGGTAATGGAATGTCCCTAGAGATGGAGAAAGATAAAGGCCACCTACCCTGGTCTTCCTCAATAACAATTTCTAGCCCCCATGACCCGGTAATGGAACGCCCTTAGAGATAGAGTAAGATAGAGGTCGCCTACCCCTGAATCCCCTGTGCTTTAAATCTAGCCTGCAAGCTCATTTGGAATGAGGGACCCCCACATGCTGGTCTTCTACAGAATAAAATGCTCCTTACTTTTACATACTATTTGAGTCTGGGATATCATTCTTTGGCAAACAATGGACCCTTACACTAGAATGTTCAATGAGGAGGAACATGCACATATTATTTGATGCAATGCTTTTATTTTCTAGATAATGAGATAAAGTCCAGAGAGCTTACAAGAAGGTCTCAAAGTCATATATCATTTGCATTTACAACATCAAATAGAAATTAGTTACCTCATCTGGAGGTATGGTAGGATGTACTTGCAATCCCAGTGCTATAGAGGGGATATATAGTGGATATATAGTGGATAATCCCAGTGCTATATAGTGGTTCCTGAGGGCTCACTGGCCAGCCAGACTAGGTGAATTCCAGGCCAGTGAGAGACCCTGTCTCAAAAAAAGAAGGTAGGGCTAGAGAGATGGCTCAATAGTTAATAGTCCTTGCTAACTGTTCCAGCAGAGCTGAGCTCAGTACTCAGCACTCATGCTGAGCAGCTCAAATCCACCTGTAGCTCCAGCACCAGGGATCCAATGTCTTCTGGCCTATGAGGACACTGTATTCATGTATACATATATCTCCTCCTCCAACATGCACACAATTAAAAATAAAATAAATCTTAATTTAAAAAGAGAAAGATGGCTGGTACTTGAGGAATGACACCCAAGGTTGTTCCTACAGACAAGCACTGCACACATGTGCATTTTTATGAGCATGTTCGCACGTGCACGCGCGCACACACACACATAGAGAGATAGAGGTAGATAGATAGATAGATAAGACTCTAGCATGTTCCATTTCCCTAGAAGTGTATCAAATGCCCAGGTTTAAAGGTAGTAATGCATGTAGGCTACTTAGTTGACAATTGATCACTTTTCTAGAACATAAATCTGGTCTCTAGAGTCTAATCATAACTTTCAAAATGAATGCAGAGTAAAACAATGTGAGTTCAAAACATATAAGAAGGCAGAGGAACATCAAAGAGAGCCTGGGGGTTGAGATGGGTCTCAAGGGACAAACATGAAGCACTCTGGGAAGGCAAGAGAAGGGAATTTCCGGATGAACAGGTAGGGAGGAGTGAAGGCAAACATGGGGAGGCTCCATTTGGTTCACTGTTTCAGATCTAGACCCTCTCACCTCCTTGGGGTCTCACTGCCAAGTCCTGGCTGACCTTAGAATTTACAATACAGACTAAGCTGGCCTGGAGCTCCCAGAGCTCTACCTGCCTTTTCCTCCTGAGTGCTGGGATTAAAGGTGTGCACCACTACGCAAGCTCTGAGAAATCTCTCTGTAAGTTCAGCAGGGATGAGCAGTCTTATGACCAATGCCTGTCATCCAGGACAAGTTTAGGGTTGAATTTGTGAGTGACCCTGTACAGGAGACAAAGGAAAAGATGGTTCAAAGGCTATCTGAGGCTGAATTGGAGATGTAGAATAGGAAGTGGAGGTATAAACTAGAAAAGAATATACAGAGTTCAGTTACAAACATACTAAGTTCCAGGTGACCCCTGGGTCCAGGGATGACATCAATGGGTCATATGACTGAGACCCATGAGGTGGGATTGGAAAATGTATACAGTTATATACCAGCAATTACATTTTGGTCAACAGTGGACTTATAGGTATGATAATGCTCCCATAAGATTATAATTGAAGCTGAAAAGTTCCATTTCTTAGTGACATTTGTAGCTGTTGAAATGTCAGTATAATTCATTACTGGTGTATTTGTGGAGATACCAGTATAAACAAATCTACTATGTTTCCAATCATCTAGAGTAGAACTCATGTAATCATGTACAGTACACAAGACTCTGTGTTGTGACATTGACGGTGTTACTGGCTTGGGTATTTACTATGACACACTTGAGAAAATTTAGCATTATCTTCACATATAACTTCTACTTTTAAAAGGCATTTAATGTAAAATACTGTGTTGTCTTATCTTTACAGTCTCTCAATTGCATGGAAGCCATGTAACGTGACTGGTGTTGCCTATCTAGGTTTGGTTAAGTATATGACAAGGTGTTTTCACAATGACACAATAAACTCACTGATGTATTTAGAAAGTATCTCTGTCTCTATGTGTTACTGTCAAGCCATGTCTGCTCTGCCACAGAGCATGCCTCTTGGGAGGCAGAACGTGGGGAGTTTGACTGTGCTTAACCCACCCTACTACTGAGGCAGGTTGCTGGGTTGTAGAAAAACACAGATCCAGGGGTGGGAAAATACTGTGTGACATGGGAAAGCCAGAGCTGTCTCAGGGGGTCCCCAGGCCTGCGATGAGGCCAGGGATGTGGCGTTCTCAGACTCTTGGACATCCAGGCACTGCTAGGAGTTGCAGAAGAGCAGAGAATGGAGTCAGTGGGCCTCGGCTGGGGACAGCCGTTAGCAGGGGGCTGGGAGAAAAGGGGAGCTCTGGCTTGTCCTCCACAGGGTAATTGTCCTTAGATTTGTGGAGGCAGGCTTGGTGGCAGTTGTGACTGGGAGTATAGGGAGACCTTCTACTGAAGAATAAAACTTCAACTCTGTAGACAAAGACCTTCCCCAGGTTCCCCACAGTGGATCTTTAAGATTGTTCTAAGGTTTATTGTCATGGCAGAAAAATGGATGTGTAAATGCATACCCCACTTCTCAGGGTGGGCCCGAGATTAAATACCTTTTGCAAGGAGGAGTGTCTGGGAAGGGAAGCTTATTGGCTAAGCCCTTTGGGCCTCTAGGTACCTCATTAGCATGGAGAACTCTGTTTTGGGTCTATATGAACATAGGAAAGTTTCTTTTATGTTAGAAGCATGGCACATGTTCCAGGTCAGGAGTCTGGCAGGGAGCAGGGAGTCGCCTAAGCCTCAGGTGTGTGCCCACCAAGTCTCTGGGTCTTGACCAAACTGCCTTACCAAACTTCTTGGCATGGTTTTATGTCCTACATGTTACACAGCCATATGTTCAGTTTTCAGCTATAAGCACAGAAAAGGCTGTAGAGAGTGTCTCCCGTGAACACCATCATTTCAGAGGAAGGAAAACAAGCCAGAACTTGGACATGCATATCTGATGACAGAAAAAAAAAAATTAGCCTCAAGAGTTTCTGAGAGATCATGTAACTGGAGTTTTGGGTCAAAACCCACAACTCTGGCTGCTTCTGTAAAATTGGCCTGTCACTCATCCCAATAATGATGATTAAAGGAGTAATGGTGGAAAGCAGGGAAAAGAAATGCAATCAACACATGCACAAGGAGGAGAAACAGATCAAGGGTGCACTCGTCTTTAGGATAGTGCATGAGCTTTGGGTTTAAAAGGGCAAGTGCTGTGTGTAACTGAGGAGTCCCAGTTGTGGTGTGGTCTGGTTGATCATTGCCTCTGCTGTGGGTCAGAGATGATCTAAGAAGTCCTTACAACTTGAAGGGACGATCTGGTTCTTAGAAGATGATCACTTATACATGAGGGTATACACTTAGACCCTCGCCATGGCGGGTAACTAACCTACGAGGTGGTCTGTCTTGCAAGGCTCTGCTGGTCCTAGAATCCAGCAGATGTCATTTACATGCTTTTTGGTAAAGGACAGCAGTAAGATGTCTTAGTTCCCATTGACTTCGTGCCTTAAGTTCAAAGGGAAATGAGATGGTTAAAGGATGGCTGGCTTTCAGCTACCCATCAACTCATTCTCACATGTGCACAGTGCAAGAGACATACAAAACCAAGGCAGAGGTGCCAGGCTTGATCCTGCATTCTGTAGATGCGAGTGAGGAGTTGGTGCTTTTCAGTGAAAGCAGATTCTGAAGTGCCTGTTCTCACAGAAGCCAAGAGCTCCGGAGCAAACAGCTCAGGCGGAATGTGTGAACTGCTGCAAGATTTTCAGGATTGCAGAAGAGGGCTGGTGGAAAGCGCCCTTGGAAATCGAATAGGAAAAAATATCCAAGGTTACAGAATAAGGTCAGGTAGCTTGCTGTGACTGAGTTTTAGACTCAGGGTGACAAATGGTTTCCACCTGGAAGGATAGGTGAAGAGAAAGGCGGGGTAAGAGAACAAAGGTGTGGTTTTAAAATTGCAGCTCATCCAGACAGATCACACCAGGCCAGCACAGTTCCACAGGAGAGAGGTTTATTTGGGGATGAGGGTGGGGTGGGGGAGGACAAAAGGGGGTGATGAATATGAAGAAGGAAGGAGAGCGAAGGTCAGGAGATGTCTGCCTTTTATTTGGGCTGTGATGGTAACCACACGAGTGGGCATGTGGGTGAAGGTGGGCAGGTGGACCAGGTGGATGCTGGGAATGTATGGCAATTGCCATGACAAGAGATGCATGGGTCCCTGTTGCCTATGGGTGATGTCTCCATCATTCCTGGACTTGGAGGTGACCTGTGACCAACCATAAAGCCGGTTCCTGACTGTAAAGCCAGTTCCTGATGCCAACATAGCCTCCTTTTTTCTTATCATAAAAAGAAAAAGGAGGAGGGGGAGGGGGAAGCTGATGGTGAAAAGGCATCAGATTTCTTAAACTGTTGACTTTCACCATCGAGGTCCACTTGGTAAATGCAGGCTTGTCTGTGAACAGCAGCTCCTCTATGGACAGCACCTGGTAATCCTGTAACAGGAACAGATTAACAGTTTGGTTAGAAATTTTTTGTATTTGTCATTGAAGGAGGCAGGGAGCAAATAATAAAGCCAGGAAGATGACTAGGAAAGGCATTACAAAATGGAGTATCTACTTCCATATAGAGTTTCCGAAAATCCAGGAATCAGAGGCCTCATGTTACTTGAAGTTCTGCATGTCTGATTTGTAGCCCCTGGTTTTTATTTCTCACTATCCCTGGTTGACATAGAAACAGCATTCTTCTTGAGGGCAAAGACCACCTTCTTTAGCTGTCAGGACATCTAGCCCCTGTCGCTTCTGAAGCACCACAGCTGCCAAAGAATCAATGTGTTTCTGGATGGTAAGCATGGTTTCAGACATTTTTTTGAAAACTGGTGCTAAGCTTGGAAGTGAATTTGTCATATTGGGTCATGGAAGTCATTATCCCTGCAATTCCAGTCCCAGCACCTATGACTGTTCCCACAGTGACCAAGTGTGGCACAACCCGAACTGCCCTCTTATGCTGGGCAGCTATCATATCTACAACTGGGATTGGTGGGGGCTAGTTTCCTTGGATTACTCCTATTTCAGGTAAAAAGAATACCAACATGCAAACTCCTGACCAGCTGGCAGGCAGGGGATTATATACCTGAGTGTCACAAAGAATTGACATGTTTTGGACTGCAGGGCATTGTGACAGAGATGAGGTATCAAGGGTTGTGGTTCTATTGCAGTCTAGGGAGCTTAGTGCTCCTACGGAATGTGCCCTGGAGGTCTTAAAACAGTTTTCCCCCCAACAAAAAGAGGAATAGAGGAAAGGTAAGGAGTTATGGCAACACCAGAGCCAGGGCAGCTGACACAAAGTGGGGTAAGGTTACTTGGCAGTATTACTGGAGAGGCTGTAAGTGGCAATTGTGAGTTAGTTCTAGGGGGTACACATAACCAGCAGTCTTTAAAGCAACTAGGTTAGGGGACATTAAGGAGTTGGTACACCAAGGTCAAGGTCTGAAGCAAAAGCTGAAATGACAAGTTAGTGCCATTTATGGGGGGGGATGTCAGGGAGGTAAGGACCTCGGAAGAGTGTTTGATTACATCTCCTACTTTCCCAATATCTAGAGGTTGGGCAACTGAGACATATTGTCTCTGGATGCAGATAGTACTTACTGGGGACCTGGCTTGGTTTTTACAGTAGAGCTTACCAACAACTCTTGTCTCCCACCCTGAATTCCATGGGTCTTGTATGTAGAAAAAGAGTGTCTTGCATTGTTGATAGAAGAAGTGATTGGCAATGACCCTAGCATATGTATCTGGCAAGACCAATTTGGGCAGCCCCCATATTTGTCTGGCCATTTTTTTTTTTGCAATCATCTTTTGTCTGGTCAAAGAGAAAGCAAGCAAAGAGATCATAATATTTAGATGGGATAACAGATACAGGGATGACAGCAATTTGGATCAGTTCTTGGCACCTGGCTATGGAGCAGTTTCCTGATCCTTTTTGGAAAGACTGTTTGCGAATAGTGGGGGAATCTCAAATCTCTAGATATAAGGGCTACCCTGGATGGAAACAAACAGCAGGAGGAGGATGAGAAGCCCATGTCTAATCCAGTGGGGTTGAGCACATCTGCCGGAGTGGAGTCTCATTTTCTGGGGTTGGGGACAAGATGGGTGGTCTCGACTTCTTCTGGAGCTTAAGAGAGGACGGTCCTGTTAAGGTCAATGTATAGGAAAAAATTTTAGGTGGATGGATGAAAGACTTGAGGTGAGACAGGTGAACCCAAATGAGAGAGTCCTAGTTTAGCAGCTATAGGGGTCATGAGAATTATCTTTAAGGGTCCTGCCACTTAGGAGAGAGTGGTGAGGGCTGATGGTCCAGAGGGAATAGAAGAACTTGGTCTTCAGTGTTGACAGGCAACGGACAGGGGACAATATGTGGCCCTGGTAGATGGTGGACAGCAAAATTCCATAGGAGTGAGTGGAGGTGGCAAAGTAATGGAGCGAGTAGATTGTCTGGGAGGGGAGAGCATTTAGGTGAAAGACCAGGAGTTAGGACCGGATGTCCATACATGAATTCAAAGGATGAGATGAAGAGAGGTCACTTGGGGAGGGCTCATAGCCTAAGGTGAAGAGAGCAAGAGGTAGGAGTTACACCCAAGTGAGGTGAAGTTCCTGTGACAGCTTGACAAGAGTGGTTTTTAACCCTTTTTACATTATCTGAAGGTTGAGAGTGGTAGGAAATATGAAAATGCCAGGGTATGTCTAGGGTCTTAGATAGAATTTGAGAAACTTGGAATCTGGACATCCCAGACTTGGAGGTCTATCTGAGAAGCTGGTAAACTGGTAGGTTGACTGGCTAGAAGAAGGAACAAAGGGTCTGCTGGCGAGCTTGGGTTTAGACGAGTGGAGGGAGCAAAGGAAAGAGAGACTCCCAACTTAGTTAGAACATCCCTTCCCAATAAGGGGACAGGACATATTAGCACTACCAAGAAGGAATGAGGAAGAGGTACACCCCTAACTGTGATGGGGTCTGGTGAGGAAGGTAAGGTTGTTGATAGGGAAATGAGAGGGGAAGTGGGTTCCCAAAACTCCATCAGGACTGAGTAAGTGGCCCTAGTGTCCAAGAGGAAGGACATGGGTAGCCTACACACCATGATGACTGTCCAGGGCTCCCTACTACTGGAGACAGTGGTCAGGTCAAGGGAGCTGGGGCCTCTTCAGTCATCCATAGCCAAGCCTAGGAGGTCAGAGGGAAATGCTAAGGTCCTGAACATTCTAGAGGTGGCTTTGCAGGAGACATTCCGAAATAAACGAGGAGAAAGGAATAGGAGTATTTAGGCTGTTTTTGTCTTGTTCTCCTCACTGCTCCCTACTAAGTCCCGTCTCCACAGGGTGAAGTCATTTGCTCAGGTGTACCATAGGGTGTTTGTTGTTCAAGACAGCTTACTTGTGGTGTTTCCCTCTTCCATGCCTACTTTTCTCATCCGGTGGCTGCCAATAATGCTGCTAAGAGCAACAATACCAGGCACAGCTTGCCTAGTGCCCCGTTTACAGATGAGATCCGACTCCGTAAGCGGCACTGTGAAGGAATCACTTGAACGGATGTTGAAAGGGGATTTACTCCTCTTCCGTCTTCTCCATTTCCATCTCTGCACAAAGAAGCAAACCCTTCAAAACATTTTCTCTAAAATCTCATAAAGATAGATTTTTCTTTTCCATGCTTCTACCTAACTTCTGAGTTCAATCAGTTCTCATTTCATCTCTCCTCACCTTGTCTCTGTTTCAACAGGAAGTTTCAGAGTTTGGGATGGAGGGTGTTTTGGACATCCCTATGCCTGTCTGTGAGAATCAGTAATTCACTTTGGGGTGTTGTTACTCTCTTTTGCGCTGCCATTATTCAGGGGAGAAAAATCCTCCCTGTTGAATGGTTTGGATTGGCTCTGCTTTTATTTGGGGGCTCTTGTTCAGATGAGGACTGCTCTCTGCTACTCTGAGCAGGGTCGGGGTTTGGGGTGCTGCTGGGGTTCTCTTTTGTCTGTGTATCAAAGTGTGATTTCTTTCATCTTATCTTGAAAAAGGATTTTCTTCTGATTTTGAAATGCGTTTCCTGAATCACTGTGATATTCCCAGAGGCTGTCTGCTTTCCCCTTGTCACTTTCCACAGTAATGTCTTGTCCTTCCATGACGGCCCTTCTCAGAAGATCAACATGTCCCTCCATGATGGCCCCGTCTCAGAAGACCAACCGTAAGTAATCCTCAGGATTCTCAAACTTCCTGTCCCTGCTGTGGTTCTTGACTTGTCCTAGGCTTCCCATGGCTCTGTTTTTCTATGTTGATGACACAATGCCAGAGCAGGTGATTTCTTTCCCTCGGGGACTCCCAGTGGAAGTGTGGGAGGAATTTGCTGGGGTCTCTTGTTTAGTTTCCTATTTACAATTAGTTTGAATTTTGGAAACTTTGTCTTGTGAGACACTGTGGGCTTCATATAGTTTCATTTGATTTTCTTGTTCTTTATTGTTTGAGTAGATATATGCTGGAAGAGTCGGATTTATACCACTGTGTAGTGGGTTTGGCCTAATGCTGCTTGTATTCTGATGTTCATTTGGGTCCTCAAAATTGTTTGCTTTAAATAGTTCACCTACCCAAACTTAAGGCACCGAAGAAAGACCTTATCCCCAGTTGGTAAATAAAGATGCCAGCAGCTAATGACTGGGCAGGGCAGAGAGAGGTGGGACTTTTAGGATTCCCCAGGCTTGGGACTAAGAGAGGAGTGGGAAGGAGGAAGGAGATCCACCAGGCTGGGAGAGTATGGAGGAGAAGAGATGTCATGCCTGAGAAGAGCAGAGGACAGGGAGGCATAGCCATCATGGATAAGCTGGGAAAGTGTGGCCCACAGGGCTACCCAACTGGATCCAGGGCAGTCAAGGCAGAATATAAAATTTAGTAAGTGATAAATCAAGATATCAGCCAGAGATGGATTAACCACATGGAGGTTAGGCGATGGCCCAATTATTTTGCTATTTTGCTGTTTAAGGCATATCAAAATATAAAGGCTGTGTGTGTATGCGTGTGTGTGTGTGTGTGTGTGTGTGTGTGTGTGTGTGTCTTTCCTTCAGGAATGCAATGCACTGGAGTGAGTAGCAAACCTGACTGTGGGATTTATTTATTTAACTCAACACCACTGTCCAGAATTTCTCTGTAGTCTTAACTCAGAAACATGTACACACAGAGTATATGAGTCCTCTGACAAAAACGGCATTGGCTTCCCTAACTAGACAAGGACTCAGAAGTGTCTTTGTATAGCCTTATTTGGCTAAGTATACTCTTCCGAATATTGAGGAAAAACAGGAGGAGGGAATAGAATAGGCCAACAGTAATTTCCCTCTACTTCCCAGCTGTAGGGACTAAGAGTGCCTGAGACACATCACTGACTTGGAAACAATGCTAAGATCAATAATTACAGGCTACCTCTGAGACACTGGGAGGACCTATAACTCAAGAGGTAAGAGAATGACTGATTGGCTAGGTGGACATGCCAGTGGCAATCCAGCGTAAACCCCGACCTAGCATTACTGGTTCTTACCCTGCAGAGAATCTAATGAATAAACATTCTTCAGAAACAGCATATTAAAGAATTCCTATTTGGAAATGAGGACAGTTTTTCTCTTTATAAATGCTTTTCATTCTATAGCGAGATAAATTGTCTACATGCAAAGTCTAGTGGAGGGTTAATTGTTGTGTGGAACTCTCTAAGGAGTTAAAGTTATTTCCAAAATGATACTCAGCAGTTTTATCCACAGCCACTGCTACATACCAAAGTCATGTGTATGAGTTTAGAGGCTTCTGTATCTGGTATTCTCACAATACTTGTGGCTAGAGAAGCATTAACTTGGCTATGTGTCCATTCAGATCATGTCATTTAATGAAACATAAACACTATCTTTGCCTTAAATGCAAACTACTTTTATATTCTATTCTCAGGCAAAAGAGTTTACATTAAAGACTTACATACTTGAAGGATGGTGTTAACAGAACACCATTTATAACGATCTCAAGATAGAAACAGCCAATGTCTATGAACATGGGAATGAAGAAATGATAAATTTGGTAAGTATACATCCCCAACGGATGATGATTTGACACTATTTTTGTCGTTACACTAGTCCACGAATGATATACACTCAGTAGCAAACACATTGTAGATTTTGACCTTTCCCAGTTTAGCAATGTAATTCTCTCAATGTGTACCTATAGGCTAAGATGAATATTCTGAGCACATTAAAGATAGGACAGGCTAATGTTCACTTCAATGTTCATTAGCTTAGTTGTTAAAGTGATAAATAGTGATATGGAAACATAAGCCAAAAAAACCTTTTCCTCCCCAAGTTGCTATGGTCATAGTGTTTCGTCTCAGCAATAGTAACCCTAACTAAGACAATTTGATACCAGGATTGTGGGGTTATTGCTGTGACAGATCTGACCATGCTGTTTTGAAAAGGATCATGAAAGGACTTTGGAACTTTAGCTTAGAAAAAGCCATTGAGTGTTGAGAGCTCAGTGAGCTGTTCTGTAGAAGCCTGGGAGATAAGAACGTAGAGGCCTGGCTTGTGAAGTTTCAGAGGGAAGCAAAGATTCTGCTAGGCCATTTGAAGTAAGGATCTATGATTCTGGTTAGCTGAGGCTGAAGAATTGGCTGTGATTAACAAGATACCAGAACCACTAAAACAAAACCTTTGCTCTGTTGGGATAATGGATGCTGGTCAGCTGGCCTTAAAGATCCAGCTGTGATTAAAACAAGATCAGAATCATTGAGGTGATGCCTTCTGGGAAGTGTTTTCTTACTCAGTACATAGGAACTGTGCTCCAGAAGTGGTCAAGTTTGTACCCCCTGTTGTCAGACAAACTTGGTAGTAGAATTTACCCATGTCTGGTTTTGAAGGCACAGAGTCATGGAGATCAGCTGAGGCTTGGCACTGTGTGACAGGGCTGGAGTCCCTGAAGAGAGCACAGGAGAGGCTGTTGGTGAAAATGCAGCTGTGGTGGTTTGTATATGTTTGGTCCACGGAGTGGAACTATTAGGAGGTGTGGCCTTGATGGAGTAGGTGTGGCCTTATCAGAGGAAATGTGTCATTGTGGGGGTGGGTAATGAGATCCTTCTCCTAGCCACATGGGAGCCACTCTGCTCCTGTCTTCCTTTGAATAAAGATGTAGAACTCTCACTTCTTCTAACCACTGCCATGTCTGCCCGGATGCTGCCATGTTTCCTGGACTGAACCTCTGAACCTGTAAGCCAGCCCCAATTAAATGTTGTCCTTTGTAAGAGTTGCCTTGGTCATGGTATCTATTCACAGCACTAAAATCCTAAGACAGTCAAGATAGTATTCTGCTGCCTAGTTGTGGAAATGACCAGTACCGTGGGATGGCCACCGAGAACATCAGCAGCAGTGGACTGGAACTAGCAGGAACCTAGAAAACAAGCTGTGTGTTATGGCATAGCTGGAGAAGTGACCCACACCACTTGGAGGCGCCTAGATCATAAGTGAATCCCAAATGTTGGACATTGAGCTATTTACACTGTTGGAGCGTGGCTTTGCTTTGTTCAGATTATGCTGTGGCTCTTCCCTCTTAAAGAAAATATTTAACTTATTTTTGATTTTACAAGGTCTCACGATTGAGAGACTGAATTTTTTTTTAAAAAAATGTTATTACTTTTATTTTTTTACAGTCCAGTCATTGCACCCATCCTGGTCTGCCCTCCCACAGTTCCTCATCCCATTCCTCCTCCTCCCTCTGTTCCCCCCCCCCCCCCCC
>NW_022196896.1:74731407-74756705 GCF_008632895.1 Mastomys coucha | reverse complement strand
CCCCCCAGGCCTCTCTACTCCCTGAGGCCGCAAGTCTTTCAAGGGTTTGGCTCCTCTTCTTCCACTGAGGCCAGACCAGGAAATCCTCTACTGTTGGGGGCCTTGGACCAGCTCGTGTATGCTGCCTGGTTGGTGGCTCAGTGTCTGAGAGATCTCAGGGTTCTGAATTAGTAGAGACTGCTGGTCTTATGGGATCACCCTCCTCCTCATCTTCTTCTAGCCTTTCTCTAATCCAACCACAGGGGTCTCTGACTTCAGTCCAATGGTTGGGAGTAAGTATCTGCCTCTGTCTCAGTCAGCTGCTTATTGGGCCTCTCAGAGGATAGCCATGCTAGGCTCCTGTCTGTAAGCACACCATAGCACCAGTAATAACGTCAGGCCTTGGGGCCTCCCCTTGAGCTGGATCCCAATTTGGACTGGTTACTGGACCTCCTCTCCTTCAGTCACGTCTCTATTTTTGTTCCTGCAGTTCTTTCAGACAGGAACAATTCTGGGTCAGAGTTTTTGACTGTGCGATGGCAACACTATCTTTCCACTTGATGCCCTGTCTTTTTATTGGAGGTGGACTCTATGAGTTCACTTTCCCCAATGTTGGGCATTTCATCTAAGGTCCCTCCATTTGAGTCCTGAGAGTCTCTAACTTACCAGATCTCTGGTTCTTTCTAGAGGGCGCCCCCTGAAGTTGAATATTTCCATTTATTCTGCTGGCCCTCAGGGCTTCTCTCCTGTTTCCCCCACCCCACTCCATACCTGATCACTTTTCCCTTTTCTCCTTTTCTTTGCCTCTCCCACCAAGGTCCCTCCCTCCCTCTTCCTCTCTTTCTCTCAAGTGGGATTGAAACATCTTCATTTGGGCCCTTTGGCTTGTTAACTTTCTTGACTTCTAGGTATTTTGTACTTTTGAGGCTAATTATCTACTTATTAGTCAGTACATACCATGCATGTTCTTTTGGGTCTGCATTACCTTACTCAGGATATTTTCTAGTTCCATCCATCTAGTTTTGCCTGCAAAACTCATGATGTCCTCATTCTTAATAACTGAATAGTATTCTTTTGTATAAATGAACTACATTTTCTGTATCCAGTCTGTTGAGGGAAATATTAAAAAATTGTGGTACCATTCCATGCTAAATCCAGCTACTCTCTGCCCTGGTGGGTTGATTGGTTATGTACTGGCAGGCAATGGCTAGCCTGTTCTTATCTCATGGAAACTCTCTGACTCAGAGCTCCAAAATCTCTCCAGCCAGCTCACTAAGTTCCCACTGGTGGGTTGTTACCACACCAGTCTCATGCTTCAAAACTCCCATGGCCTTTTATGGTGCACATAAGGCAAACCTACACTTTGCCACCATACCTTTCTCTCTGGAACCCAGTGGAGCGCTGCATGAAGGAAAACACCACACAATCTTAGTTCAGAAACAATGGTAACTCAATTGATGGGAGCAACAATTAGAATTCTAATCTTGTATGTCATATTAAATCTAAATCCTCCAGTTTCGAATCCTGGTGGATCAGCCATTAAAACCAGGAGACACTAGTAGCTATATCTTGTCTTCTTACTATCCCCGTCCAAAAAGTCCCCCTCTCTCTCCTAGCTACTCTCTTCCCTTCCCAACCCAGAAGTTCCACCTACTCGCCCAGTGATTGACTCCTTTATTCATTAGGGGATGGTTCACAAGAAGTCACCTGAGTAGATGACTTAGTCCTTGGTCCAAACAACCCCTCCTGGGAAAGCATAATTAACATCAAAACACAAACAACACCGGGGACACCTACAATACTTCCCCCTTTCTATCCACTTAATAGACCCTTTTCATCTCAGATACAAATTGAGCACAACTATTACCATTTTGTAATTTATAAAGTACAAGGTAGACCTAACACCCAGTCCATCATTTTTGTCAATAAAATAGAACACTGTCATCTATCCTAAATTAAAAGACTTATAATTCTACACCTGACTTATATCCTGGCTTGAGATTGTATGCCATCTGAAAACCATCCTCTCAAATCTGTTCTCTCAATTGTTAAATAGCCTGGGTTGGCTATAAGACTACAAGTAGTCTTTCAACCCCATCAGAAATCTGAGAATGACCAGCATTTCTGAAAATATAGGAAGCCTAACATAGCTTCCAGAACTGAGACAAGCTGTAGAGACAGCTGCCTACCTACACAGCCTCAGTACATCAGGAAGTTAGAGCATCAGTCTTCAGCCTTCTGGCCCAGGATCATCTGACAGACCTAGAGATACAGGAATTATTAAGGACTAGCCTATTCTGTCTCAGCAGAAATAAGCTCTCTTAACCTATAACTTGTGTCCACTCAAGGACAGGTCTGCAGGAGAGATAGGCAATTTCTGCACAGTGGCCACCTAGCCACAATGTAGAACCTCACCTGGAGGTATAGATGCTCAGCTGCTTCTTTGGATCCAAGAATGGGGAGCTGTAAGGAGCAGGTTTGTCTCAACAAGTGAATAAATAACAATAAATGTCACATGTGTGGATTTCTGTTGTCTTTGAAGACTATCTAGCTACCCAAAGCATTTTTGAGCTGCTAAGCTGTGACTACTCTCTGCCATTTCCAATTAAAATATCTGAAAACACCCTAACAATAAACTCAGAGCCATGAATTTGCTATTTGGCCCTTAACTCACAGGCTTAAACATCTCAGATCAGTTTATAATAATAGTTATAGAAGGACTGGGTCTAAGCCTTGCACTTTTAAAATTTTTGTATCAATAGAAGAAATTTATACCAATGAAACCTTGATTCTGCATCAAAATAAATTGTACATGAAAATAAGAAATTATCACTTCAACTTAGTAAAAATTATAAAGATTTCTACCAAATGAGATTATAGCTACACAATCAATTCTATCTATTTCCTCCCTGTTCCAAATATGACCATTTCTAAATTCCTCAGAAAGGCAACCTTAGAATAACCACCTCCAGCCTCAACAAGTCCAAGGACCTGGGATGATGACTCTTCATAACTTCTTTAAAATGAATATGGGAGTTGAGGTATCTTTGAAGGGGTGGGGGAAAGGTAGGGAAAATGAGGGAGTTGGTGGGCCTTAAGAAGGCCATGTCAATGATTATTAATGTTTCTGATGTCTGTCCTCACTGGATCCGGCTGAAAGTCCAAGACATCAGGAGTTCAAGTTCAGTATGTCTGACAAGGAGACTCACCAAGGCTGTATATTTTGTAATATACAAATCTCAAAGCAAAATTTTAGTATCATCAAGATAACATTTTTGTTTGATTCTGTGGAATCGAGTTCTTTAGGGGATCTCCTTTTGTCATATCTGATCCATATTACTCTGGAAGATGTATAGACACTAATCACTTTTTCTAAAAATGCAAAGACAAAAACCTTTATCCTAGATCAGCATATCCTTGAGCCACTAACCAGAAAAACTTTTATTTTGACCTCTCTCCTAAGGGAATAATATAACCACAAAACTCAAAATCATACCCATTTTGAAAATTAAAAACAATCCAAAACAAATGAAATAAACTAAAATACTGTATATGCCTATTCTTAGGCTTATTCTATTTTGCCATGCAGGAAAATAACCCAAAATTCCCATGGAGCCCACGTTAGACAGAATTTGAGTATCCTGTAGGACTTAATAAAGCAATATATCTTTATACCATCTTTAAAAGAATTGATTCAAACTTTTACTAATATCTACCTATAGGAAGCAGGTAGATTTAACTTGTTAAGCTCTCTGCCTAGAAAAGCCATCCTGTTATACCATCTATCTGTTGAGCTCTCTACCTGGGGCCACAGACATTATTAATTAATACCTTTTCATAGCAAGTAATTATCTCTACTTTGAGTCAGTGACTAATTTTCCCTATCCTAGTTCCAAACTGCGAGTAGAATTTCCCATGTGGTTTGGACAAAATCTCTATATAAATCTATCCTAAAAGCAAATAATACTAATATTATAAATTCACAGGCCCCTATCTCTCCTTCAGGAACCCAGTTTGCATAGCTGCTGGCCAGCTACAGTAATTAAATCAGTCAGATTTGACTTATACATCAATAAATTCTCAATTCACAAGATGCCCACACAATAATTTCAGAACCAATTGATAATGATATAAATTGTCCACCTAGATAAGACAAATGATCCTGTAATTATCCATCCCTTATAAGATATTCATAACTTCCTGTGGCTATTTAAAGCCCCATGGAAGCTGGACTGTCTTTTCTTTCCTCCATCTTCCTCCCTTCTCTCCTCTCCTCCTTCTTCCCCCAACTTTTCAGCTCTACCTTCCCTTCCACTGCCCAATCACTGGCTCTAGCCTTTATTTTACAAGTGAAGGCGTAAAATATCCAGATCTGTAACAGTCACTGCAGTATCCATTCATATGTTTGTCTCTATTTTGATTTTCATATATAAATTAGATCATGCAGTGTCTTCCTTTTGGTAAATGGTTTATGCCACTTAGCGTGGTGTTTAAAACTCCACACATATTGTGAGATATTGAGGGTGTTTTGTTTTTTAATTGTAAGTAGTATGTAATTATACATATGTAGATCAAATCATTTATTGCCAAAATGTCCATTTTAAAAGATAGTTTTATTTCAGATGTCATTTTCATGGGAGATTTTCTTGTTTTCCATCATTTTAAAAATGTTTCACTCAGGAGCTGAAAGGGTTTGCAAGCCATAGGAAGAACAACAATATCAACCAACCAGAGCTCCCAGAACTCCCAGGGGCTAAACCATCAACCAAAGAGTACACATGGAGGGACCCATGGCTCCAGCCACACATGTAGCAGAGGATGGTCTTGTCCAATACGTTTTCAGCATCTAATGAGATGATCATATGATTTTTTTCCTTTGAGTTTGTTTTTATATTGGATTCTGTTAATGGATTTTCATATATTGAACCAATCTTGCATCACTGGGATGAAGCCTACTTGATAGTGGGGAAAGATGGCTTTGATGGAGTTTAGGTATTAGAGGAATTGTGGCTTCATAGAATGATTTAGTGTTCCTCTGTTTCTATTTTATGAGATAGTTTGAGGAGTGTTGGTATTAGCTCTTCTCTGAAGATCTGGTAGAATTCTGCACTAAAGCCATCTGGCCCTGGGCTCTTTTTGTTGTTGTTGTTGTTGTTGGGAGGTTTTAAATGACTTCTATTTCCTGTTTAGTTTACCTGCTCTTGATTTAACTTTGGTACATGGTGTCTGTCTAGAAAATCATCCATTTCATCTACATTTTCCAGTTTTGTTGAGTATAGGCTTTTGTAGTAGGATCTGATGATTTTTTGAAATTCTTGAGTTTCTGTTGTAGTAGGATCTGATGATTTTTTGAAATTCTTGAGTTTCTGTTGTTATGTCTCCCTTTTCATTTCCAATTTTGTTAATTTGATTTTATTATCTCTGTGCTCTTTGGCTAGGGGTTTATCTATCTTGTTGATTTTCTCAAAGAATCAGCTTTTGATTTTGTTGATTCTTTGTATCCTTCTTTTTGTTTCTATTTGGTTGATTTCAGCCCTGAGTTTGACAATTTCCTGTTATCTACTCTTCTTGGGTATGTTTACTTCTTTTTGGTATAGGGCTTTCAGGTGTGCTGTTAAGTTGTTAGTGTAGGATCTCTCCAATTTCTTCACAAAGGCTCTTAGTGCTATGAATTTTCCTCTTAGCACATCTTTCATTGTGTCCCATAAGTTTGGGTATGCTGTGTCATCATTTTTCATTGTTCATTTCTTCCATGAACAAGTTATAAATGAGTAGAGAGTTCAGTTTTTATGGGTATATGGATCTTCTTTTGTTTTTGTTGTTATTGACGATTAGCCTTAGTTAGTGGTGATCTGATAGGATGCATGGGATTATTTTAATCTTCATGTATTCGTTGAGGCTTGTTTTGTGTGTGACTGATTATATGGTCAATTTTGGAGAAAGTTCCATGAGGTGCTGGGAAGAAGGTGTCTTCTTTTGTTTAAGGATAAAATGTTCTGTAGATATCTGTTAAATCCAGTTGGTCCATAACCTCTGTTACTTTCACTGTGTTTCTGTTTAGTTTCTTTTTCCATGATCTGTCCATTTATGAGAGTGCCATGTTGAAGTCTCCTACTATTATTGTGTTGGGTTCAGTGTGTGTTTTAAGCTTTAGTAAAGTTTCTTTTATGAATGTGGGTGCCCTTGCATTTGGGGCATAGATGTTCAGAAATGAGACTTTCTTTTGGTGAATTTTTCCTTTGATGAATATGAAGTGTCCTTCTCCATCATTTTTGATAACTTTTAGTTTAAAGATTATTTTATTGGATATTAGGATGGTGACTCCCACTTGTTTCTCGGGACCATTTGCTTGGAACACTTTTTTCCAGCCCTTTACTCTGATTTGTGTTTCATGTATGCAGCAAAATGCTGGATCCTGCTTCTGTATCCAGTCTGTTAGCTTATGTCTTTTTGTTGAGGAATCGAGTCAGTTGATATTAAGAGATAGTAAAGACAGATGACTGTTAGTTCCTGTTATGTTTGTTGTTGTAGGTGGCATTATATGTATTTGATTCTCTCCTTTTGGTTTTGTTCTGAGATGATTAATTTCTTGTTTTTTCTTTGGTGTAGGTACCCTCCTTGTGTTGATGTTTTCCTTCTAGAATCCTCTGTAGGGCTGGATTGGTAGATAGATATTGTTTGAATTTAGTTTTGTCATGGGATATCTTAGTTTCTCCATCTATGATGATTGAGAGTTTTGCAGGGTATAGTAGCCTGGACTGGCATTTATGTTCTCTTAAGGTCTGCATCACCTCTGCTCTTCTGGCTCTTAGAGTTTCTGTTGAGAATTCTGGTGTAATTCTGATAGGTCTGCCTTTATATGTTACTTGGTCTCTTCTCCTTACAACTTTTAATATTCTTTCTTTGTTTTGTGCATTTAAGTGTTTTGATTATTATGTGATGAGAGGATTTTTTTTCCTGGTCCAGTGTATTTGGTGTTCTGTAGGCTTCTTGTACATTTATGGCCATCCCTTTCTTTAGTTTGGGAAATTTTCTTCTGTGATTTTGTTAAAGAAGTTATCTTGTTCTCTGAACTGATCCTTTGCTTTCTTCCATTCCTATTATTCTTATGTTTGGTCTTTTCATGTGTCCTGGATTTCCTGCATGTTTTGGGTTAGGAGTTTTTTATGTTTTGTGTTTTCTTTAACCATTGTATCACTATCTTCTAAGGTATCTTCTATGCCTGAGATTCTGTCTTCTATCTCTTGTGTTCTGTTGTTGATGATTACATCTGTAACTCCTGACCCGTTTTCTAAGGTTTTCCATTTCCAGGGTTTTGAGAGACTGAATTTTTAAAGAAATTTTAGGTTTAAAAAAAGACTTTGGATTTTTTTTAAGGTGATTGAATTTGTAGAGACCATGGGGCCTTTTAAGTTCATAAAATGCTTATATTGTGGTGTTGCTATGTGTGATCTTGAGGATAAAAAGAAAGGAAAGCATGTGGCTTAACAGTGATGTGTTTGTGTGTCAAGTTGACATGGGGTCAATTGTACTGGATAGTTTTATGTCATTTTGACAAAAGGTAAAGCAGAAAGAACCCCAATTAAGTAAATGCTTCCATAAGATCTGGCTGTATGCAGACCTAGAGGGCATTTCCTTCATTAGTTACTGATATGGGAGTGCCCAGTCCATTGTGGATTGTGCCATTTCTGGGCTGGTGGTCCTGGGTTCTATAAGAAAGCATCATGAACAACCCATGGAGAGCAAGCCTGAAAGCAGTGCCCCTCCATGGCCTCTGTCTTAGCTCCCGCCTCTGTATCCTGGCCCTATTTGAGTCCTTATCTTGACTTCCTTCCTTGATGAACAGTGATATGGAAATATAAACCAAAGAAACCCTTTCCTTCATAAGTTGTTTTGGTCATGGTGTTTAATCACAGCAATAGAAAACCTAATTAAGATAGATGAATTCAATACTATTTTGACTTATATCATTTTCTTTTTAACATAGGAGGAGGGGATCTTATGGTTCCCAGGCTCTCCTCAAAGACGCTATGTAGTAGAAAGCTATACCTGGACTCTTGATCCTCCTGATAAATGCTAGAATTGTGGATATGTGTGCTACTACGTCTGACTTGACTTACAGTGTTTTCAATACATCATCCTCTTCCTGGGATCTTACTCCACTGAAAATTGAGGAGCATCTACATATATGCAATAGGCTTATTTTAGTCATAAGAGGAAGTTTTGATATGCCCTACAACATGGATAAACCGTGAAATAAGCTAGATACAAAAAGACAAATATTGCATTAGTCCACTTATATGGAGTGTCTAGAATAGGCAAATTCATAAAGAATAGGCATACAGTAAGTTAGAGGTTATCAGGTGCCATGGCCCACAAGCTAGGCCCTGAAATCTGACTGGGAGTAAGGGGAGATTAAGAAAGTCAGAAACAAATAAAATTAAGCTGGGATCCTGTGGGCTGTGCAGTTGGATGGAGACTCACCAGCAGCTGGATACTTAGTGAGTCTATTATATATGGCATGAATGAAGAAACAGGTTAGCCAGTCTCAGTGGGGAGCAGTCTCAGGGGGATGCAATCAAGCAGTCATCCAGGATGAGGGGTTGGTGTCTTTTTGCATGTACTGTTTTTAGCTAAATGTTGACTGTTTGTCAGTATCTAAACTTGGACTGGGTGAAGACCTTGTCATTCCCATGAGTCTAAAGTGTCGGTGTCCTTGGCATGGCTGCATTATGTCAACAAAACACAATCACTCAGGACTTCACCCATTCTCTACAGCTGAGGACTAGAGGACAATTGGGGAGTTATTGCTTTGTGACTTTTGAGTTGCTGTTAGATGACAAAAGGCTTGAGTGCCAGATCTTGATTGTTGTTTGCTCAACAACAATGTAATTGTATGCAATTGATGTCATTGAATCGTAGACTTAAAAAAAAATGGTTATAAATGGAAACTTGTAGGTTATATGTACTTTATACAGTAAAAAAAAATTTAAAAACTAAACATATAATCTTATTGTTAGCAATTCCTCTAGGCTTTGCCCAACAGCTACACAGAAACAGCTTGCATAGCAACCTGCTAGGTGTGAGTCTATATGAGGACTAGTCAGCCCCCTGCCCTCTCTCTCTTCAATACATGTCCCCAGCTGACCTCTTCTCCATATCCTCTCTCTTTCTGTTCCCTTCCTTTCCCTGCCTCTACCTCTTTTCCAGGTCCCCTTCCCAACCCACCGACAAACCTTCTTCATATTAGGTCTGTTGCACGCCTGATTCCTCAGGGGAAACACCGTGGCACGGTGTACTGAGGTGTGCTGAGGTGTGCTGAGGTGTGCTGAGGTGTGCTGAGGTGTGCTGAGGTGTACTGAGGTGTACTGAGGTGTACTGAGGTGTGCTGAGGTGTGCTGAGGTGTACTGAGGTGCTCCCTCCCACTGTGCTATACTACCTCTGTTCCTAAAACACAACTTCTGTTACTCAGGAGATTGAGGCAGAAGAGTCACAACAGCTTGGGTGATAGCATATGGCCCCATCTAAAACAACAACGACAGCAATAAATAGCAAAGCAAAAATCACAGACAAAAGTGCTAACACTGATAAATGGGGACTTTGGAAGTAGATGGCCATACTTTATAAGATGCTACTGGCTGAGACAACACACACACACACACACACACACACACACACACACACACACACAGGAGAACAGGACCCAGGATGAGGAGGGTAAGAGGCGATGTAGTCACGTGACAAATCCTGGGCTATCTGACTCTGGAGACCAGCATCATGTGCAGAGATTTTTGCCCAGCCCATGAGTTAACATACAGTGTTTGAGCCAATCCCAAGTCCCAAAATTCTTGGCCAAATGTATCTTGACACACTGTCACCGTGCCTCAATGAAAGCCCTGCCTGATAAGGTAACTCAGAAGGAGTCAGGGAAGTATTGTCACAGATAAGGACTTCCGTGAAGACCGAGGAAGCAGCCATTGCCCTGGCCTCCACTCCTTTTTGCTGACTTCCTGGTGTGCTGGGAAACATCTTAGATCTAATTTCAAGCGCATTAGGTCAGGACTCTTCAAGGAGTCCCAGAGGCCTGTGGCACATTGCTTTTCATCTCACTTTTTCCTTCACAAGGTTGACCCCCACACACACACACACATACAAATGCACATTCACTCTAAGTATAATTCAGGTACCCAAACAAAAACACCCAGATAAATTCTACAAGTTACATACCTCTTGATAGATGCAGTCCTGTAATTCAGATATAGATATGTCTGAGTTAAGCTATGATCAGGGTCAACCACCCACAGACTATAATATAACATTATAGCTAAAAAGTTTAGCTAAAAACCTGTCCATCCATAGAATGGCATGTTTAAAAAATAAAAGGAAGCAAAGACCAGAACACCTGCAAGACATCTCACAGGTAACTGTGACATGTAATTTAACAGTGAAAGGGTTCGGGACATGTAGAGTCACGGATGGGATCTATGCATGCAATCCACTGATCCCTGATGTGGGAGACTCAGGAAGAGACCAGAAAGGCGAGCATGTTGGAGGCTGAGAGCTATGTGGAAGGGAGGGATGGGAAGGTACCTGGAAGGATGAATGAGATGAGCAGATACTTAAGAACACATTTCATTACAGCGTCTTTATCAGATCCAGGCCATTCTATTCTTTCGTCTGTGCCAGACTGTGGTTGTCAGACATGAACCTGTACGCCTTGGTCCTTTATAACTACCCTAGCCCCGCCCACTAGGCTAGCCCCTCCTACTAATCCCAAGACTACTCTCAGTAGGTTTCTCAGATGGGAGTAAGCCCTTTTTAAATACTTCCTGCTGGATGTTGTGAATCTATCTCATATCTGTACTGCTATGGAAAAGCACCATGCTGCCTGGCAGCCAGCCCAGGGCTGTGTCTGGAATAGAAATCTCAGAATAGCCCAAGGTCCTTTACCAAGGTTAGAGTGGCAGATGTGACGGGCTTGGAATGGCGTGAGTCAGGAGCAAATAGAGCCACACTCAAAGTGGCCCCTCCAAGGAAGGAAACAGAGCAGTAGTGCTGACGAATGAACACAGGTTCATTCAGCACTGACTTTGGAACGACCCTCTCTCCTCCACCTGAGACCTCTTCATAGTCACTCTATTTCCCTAGGGACTAATTTCCTGGATTAAAATTCCAACTGACTATGAGGGTTGCCCTTGTATCTTCTGTTAGGAAAGAAAACTCTCAATTTTCTCTTAGTCAGCAGTGTTGGAATGAACTATAGATGGCTGTCAGCCTTTCTTATACTCTGCTGCTGCCTTTGAAAATTCAAGAAGCTCCAAGGTCAGTCTTGGGTGCTATAATTTAGTAAATATGTGATGACCCCTTTATATTCTGTGTTTCTCTGAATTTCGTAATTTTCTGCAAATTATACATTTTGGATTTTATCCCCTAGAAAACCAAGACTGACTTTGGATTTTGACTGTAAGCAACAGCTTTGGGAGACTATATGATTTTAATTAGCTTATAGGTGAGAATAACAGCTAAACAAAGACTGATTTGAGGATGTATGACTTTACCAAGTGACCGTTGTAGTTCCTGAGGTCACTATGACTATTGAAAATGACAGCTTTCCCTATCTTTCAACTGCTATAAATGCACATTACAGTTTATTCAAAATACATCATGGTAGTTCTGAGAGGAAATTGCCACATCTGGCTCTTCACTGCACCTTGAGTTCAACCACAGTAGAAACAGTGTTTTGTCTTTGAAAATAATGTAACTTCTATAAGCATCATGCATGGATGACTCCAAGAAGAATAGTGAACTTAAAAGCTGACAGCTCTCTTGACAGCACGCTGACTTTTTCTGGATGAAATTAAGTAAAAAAAAAAAAAAAAAAAAAAAAAAAAAAAAAAAAAAAAAAAAAAAAGAAGAAACTCATGCCTCCTTTCAGGCATACACAGCTTTAAGGGAATAAGCTTGACGTGGGGCATCTAAGAAAGGATTTTACATGAGCTTTGTGCTAACTCTCACTCCCACACAGGAATAGCACGTCTTCGGTCTCTGCAGGTTTCCTACTCAGAGGAAAGACAGTCAACCATTGGCATAGAAAGTGGCAGTGAGGAGTGAACCATGGCCTTTCCAAATGGTGGAAACTTGGAGCAGAGGCAGGGGCATTTCTCCCGACAGCACACTCAGGACTCCCTCAGAGGTTCAGGCAATGAGCATGGAAGACAGCTCATTGTTATTAGCTAAGCCAGTGTGAGTAACCAGGCATGATTTCTGGATTTGTTTTTGTTTTTGTTTTTCTTTGATGTGTGGGTTAAAGCTCAGCATTTTAAAAAATATGAGATATTTTTATAATCACAAAAATCTTATTTTTAAACAGATAACACTAGTTTATATAGAAAACATGCAACAGAAATAAGTATTCTGTTGCAATGCCCAGAAAAATTTGGACATGAAATAATGGAAATACATTTTATATTTATATAGTATACATTCATGTATAATTAGTTTTGAGAAATCCAAAGGAGTGCCTGGTGTGGTGTAATTCCAACATTCAGAAACAGAGTCAAGAGGGTCAGGAGGTCAAGGTCATGACTATCTAGCGACTTTGAGACCTGCCTGGGCTATATGAGATCCAGTCCCAAGAAAATCTGAAAGCATTTTGTTAACATAGAGCTTGTAAACTATTTCTACTCAGTATATGAGGGATGCCAACCAGCCTTACTAAATAGACCCTGCTGCTCACAGCTAAATGATATGCTGCTAGATGTAACATCACTAGTGTGTCTCCAGATGACGAATATTAAGTATACACCACTATAAACAATGATACAATAAATATGGTTGTGCACACAGCTGTTTATTCTAGTTTCTTGTTTCCTTGAGATAAAATTCCACAACAACAATAGAATTTACTATATGTCTTACAACGAGTTTGCTGTTTTGCCTTGTTTATTTATGTACTCAAATAGGATCTCATGTAGCCTTGAGTTCCCTGTGCAGCTGAGGATGACCTTAAACTTTTGTGATTCTCCGGTCCCACATTTCAAATGAGAGGTTGATGTCATAATCATATCCAGCTCTTTTAAGGTTTTTGTTTTTTTTCAGTTTCTCTTCCGACCAGCTGAGTGTTGTTGATTCAGGCAGGCACAGAGAATGGTATGAAAATGTAGGATTTCCATTTGTCTTGGCATATGTACACACTGGGCCCAGAACAATACACCTAGCAATTTTTTGGTAAACTAGGACTCCCACTTGCTTCAGGTTGACCATACACCTGCTTTAAGCAATGCAAATAAGTTACTTTCCCTAGCAACCTTCCCATAATGCTCCATTTCTATGTAAACATAGTGGCAGAGAGTGCTGCCAGGCCTGTCTCCTTTCTTCACAGCACACAGACGACATCTCCCACCCTCCTTCTAGGTGAGGATGAACATAAACTCTCACTCCTGAACCCTCTCTCTCTGTATATGCTTGCCCAAAGATGTGGCCTGGAAAATGGCTGTGTCAGGAAGGTGACTGGCAGGTCTCTGAATCCCTTCGCACAAACCAGCAACAAATGCACCGCGTTACGTGTACAGACAGTGAATTCTGCTATCTAAACCACTGCAGACAAGCTAGGTAATTCAGACAAGCAAGAGAAACAAACCCTTAGAATTCTAAAAGCCATAGGCATACACTGTTAAATCTCAGGCATACTACTTAGTCAGAGCAATCCATATAGGAACAGAAATGAGGGTTAGTTATTATATTTTCTCTTTTGTAGTAGTTTTTCTCTCTCAAATACGTGTTGTGGAAAATAAGAAGCTATAACCTGTATTTATATGTAAGGCATAGTTTCCCAAAATACAGTTGCACATACAAATATTCATGTTAAAGGAGTAGAAAATCAATATAATTAGGGAATTTGGATTGTTTTGATTTTATTTTAGATGGTATTAAGCTTTATGTCAAGAGCCCAAAAGATGACTCAGCAGGTAAAGGCACTTGTTGCCAACCCTAATGACCTGAGTTTGATCCCAGAGATCTACATGGTGGAAGGAGAAAATGGGCTCCTAAAGACTTGGAAGTTGTTCTCTCACCTCCAAATATAAGTCACAGCTCAAGATCTATACACACATGGTGTGTGTGCATGCATGTGTATGCATACATATAGCCAATAAATAATAAATTGATAAGTAAATATTTTTTAAAATGTATTAAAATTTAGTGTTCACAATACACTGTTTAAGGGGGATCTGGTGGTGCTAACTACTCCATTAGTTTCCCATTTTCATTGGTTCACTTAAGTTAGGAAGATCATACAGATGTCTCTGGCCAATGAAAACTAAGCAGAAGCAGCTCTCTTATGGGCAGAGGTGGTAATCTTCCATTTATTCTTGCTCTTCCAGAGAGTTGGTGCAACCACAACCTGACAGAGCCTCTACCCTCATTCTTGAGTGAAGCCTCCTTCTCTAGGCAAGGAATAAACTTTTCTTGTAAAGACATTGGGATTTCAGAATAACTAGACAACTGCACACAGGCCCAGCTATCTGTGAGTATAAGGCTCATACATCACCCTGTATCTTGTAATCTTCAACACCAAGTGCTCTGTACTTAGGCTTCAAGAGCGAAGGCTCACAGCTACCTTTAATCTGAAATGTAACTGTAAACTGCTTAATATATATTTGACTTCTTAGCAATGTTGGCAAATATGAAGTTAAAGAAAATCAAGGCTTTAGAACAGAGTGTCCTTATGAGTGCAGGGATGGTTTTTTGCCCAAGTTGTTCGGCGTTTTCTGAGCTCAAATAGCCTATGAAATAGTTCTTCCTGTCTTTATATTACATGAGAACTATTAGCAGGGGCCACATACATTAGTGGTTGGAAGAAACACCAGTGAGTGATCTCCTGGCCCACTGGTCCTGGGCTACCATTTATTTCCTGAGAATAGTCCTGTGTACCATTGAGTAGTTAGTTGGTATTGGTGAAATACAAAATGGAGGCCAGAGTGTTGCTCCTTTAGCATATGCTATGACTTGGTTGTTGAGTGTCTTTCAAAGGTTCATAGATAGCAGTTGTGTGCTTAGCGTAGCAGGTACCTGTAGAAGTCCAGTCCAGTGGAAGGCCCTCTCAGCATATTTGGTGGAGTCAGCCTCTCCACACAGCCTTGCCTGTTAGATGTTACAGTTTGTTCCTTCTCACACCCCATGACCATGTGGCTCCATCCACAGTCATCAGCAGTGAGCAAACCATGCTTCTCCCATTTTGAACTCTGAACCTCCCAAACTGAGCTAAACAGATGTCCCTTTACTATGTAAGTAGCCTATGTTAACAGCAAATTGAGTCAGGGTATTTAATATTTTAAAATGAATTTCTCTTAAATCGGTGAAGAATGTGTTTCCATACTACGTAAATTTTTGAGAATTGACATGTGGTACTTTTGTAACTTGAAAAAATTCTATTTGAACAGGTAGCTATTGATAGATGGAAAGTTGATGGTTGCTTCTTCAGTCGATGCCCATGTGATGGCACTTAGCATTGTGTCTGTCAGCATCATTAACTTTAACCCAAAGGTTGAGCTCCTTGAGACCGGATCCTAGTTTGTATTTCCAGAAGCAAGCATAGCTGAGAGGCATGGTGTAGCAGCTCAGAAATGAATGCTTCTAGGCTGCCCACAGGCTCTGGAGGTAAGGGTGCTGGCTGCCCAGCCTGATCACCTGAGTTAGACCTGGGTGTGAGGAGGGACCTGACTCCTACAGGTTGTCCTTTGACCTACACACCAGTGCTGTGCCACACCTGCCACGCACCCGTATAAATAAATGTAATTAAACATTTTAATGAGTTTTGTATCTTGAAAGATGGTGCCTGGGCATACTCATCTATCATGCTTGCCATTTGGGATTATTTCTTAGCGTGTCAAAGATTTGACTGATATTCTATGTAGCTTTGTAGACTTCTCTATTTTTTCAGTAGGTGGCACCAATATATGTATGCAAGTGTGTGGGTACACTCATTTGCACATACACATGTAGAGGTCAGAGATTGATATCCAGTGTCCTTTTCCATTGCTGTCTACCTTTTAACTTTACTTTTTTTTTTTTTTGAGAAAGAATCTCTCACTGAACTGTGAGATTGTCATCTATTCTAGACTAGCTTGTCCACCCCAACCCCCAATATTGATGCATCTAGCTTTTGTATGGGCACTGGATACCAAGCTCATGCCTTCCTGGTATCGCAGACAGCAGTTTATCCACTGAGCCATCTCCCCAGCTCTTGTGGGTTCTCGAATTGCCTATGCATTTAAACCTGCCAGGAGCAGGCATACAATTGTGGAGCTGCCAAAAATAGTGAGAATCTGGAAATTTTAAAATAGATTTTCTATGCACCGACGCTACTGTTCCACACTAGTCTCTCAGGCAAGCAGCTGTATAGCCAATTCCTTTTTATGATGTTTAATTGTTTCATTGCTGCCTGCAGGTAGGTATTTTGGAAATCATCAGACCATAGCTGTGGATAAAAATCCTTTTCATCCTCTCATCCATCCTGGCTCCTTTTGCCTTCACACATTACTTGCTGTCATCTTTTTGGTCTATGAATAGCTGAAGGTCATTTTGGGGGAAAGAAATTTAGTCGCCTCATCTGAATTTTCCCACATTTAGAAGGTTCTGACTACAGGAAATAGAAGATATGTAGTAATTACCAAATTTCAAGTACATGGTAAATAAAAATGGACTAGTATTATGAAAAGTAGGATAATCTAACTTATTTTTCAGAAGTAATTGGCATTTTGAATATGCATGTATGTGGCCATTGTTTTTATCAAATTATTTTAAAAGGCTCTATAAAGCACTGTGCCTTTAAATTGATTTTCCGATTACAGTAATTTACTAGCTTTAGATCTGCATCATCTATCTCTGGCTGTCTCTTTCTGACACCCACAGATGTATCCACCCACACATCTCCCCACACAGACCTACACTCTGACTCATATTCAGAACCACTGTCAAAAAAATCATAAACAGCACCACTCTCCGTCTAACTGTCTTCCTTTCAAATACATACTAAACTGTTTGATCTATTTCTATGCATTTGTGTCTGTTGTCCCTAGTAGACAGAATAGGCATGTATGCTGGTTTTCATATGAATTCAGTAAAAACTGATACATGTTGAAGCAGATGGAAATGGCAAAAAACAAGGGGATATTTACTATAAAACCCCTGGTCGTCACTTCTAAGTTAAACTATTATCTGAAAATTCTCAGTAAGTCCCGAGGTAATCCTGTCTACTGGAGATAAGAGTGACTCCAGTTCAAGGTCACATACCTGCCTGGTCCAGCACTGAATCTTTTTCAAGGGAGAGAAGAAATGATGTGACTCATTAAATGATGGTGAGGTAACACTTCTTTTCCTGTGTTTCTTTCACCCAGTGCCACCAAGTGTCTGAAACACAAGATCCCCGTGGAAGGACAAGAGCAAAGTCTCTGGGTAAACACTGACAAGATTGACCTCTGGGTGTTCACTTCATGCCCATCTTATTTTATTTAACTCAGATATTTGATGAGTGGCTCGCGTGACTTACTAACCAGTAAGCTAATTAGGGACATCATATTAGCCAGCAAATTCTGAAGGGAGGCTGCTGAAATTAGGCCAACTCTGCCATAAAATAAGGTAGCTGACAATCTGCCAAGCAGTTATCTGAAGGCTTATGAGCAGTAGATTGGGTAGGAGGACATAATGTAATAAGAAAGCATTTGAGGGCTTTCAAGGCCTTCAAGAAAGCATTTCAAGGGCTATGTGAAAGTGTCTTTGCCTTGTGTCTTGGGGAGGAGCCAACTCTTGAAATGATGAAGCATCACACGAGGCTTACGTTCTGATTGAGGAGGTAAGAGTACTCCCTGCAGTGCAGTCCCTCCTCTCCTTTCCCTGCTGACCCTTTCCCATTTAATCCCCATTCTAATTTCCCCTTTCTTGCTTTGTAGTTATAGTGTATTTTGCTTTCCTTGGAAGAGCCGGTCTTCCTCCCCAAGCCCCTAGCTAGCTACCTAACCTTTGTCAATATTCTGAATAAAACATACATAATTAAAGCTAAAAGCTAACATCCACGTATAAGAGAAAATGTGCAACATTCCTCTTTCTGGGTCTGGGTCACTTCCCTCAGGATGACTGTTTCTAGCTTCATCCATTTAGTAGCAGATTTCTCTTTTCTTAACACATGAATAATATTCTACAGTGTAAGTCTACCACATTTTCATTATCCATTCATCAGATGATAGACAGCTAGGCTGTTTACAATGTCTGGCTTCAGGTAAGGTTTTAAAAGCTATGAAAGTAACACACATCAGTTATTTAAAAGCCTATCTTTGATGGTTGGCTCCAAGCATCCACATCTGCATTGGTCAGTTCCCGGTTACCACTCCACAAGCCCTCCATCCCACAACCTTCTTCTCCCCCCTCTCTTTTGCCTCGTAACTCCCCCACTCCGCCACCCTCTCCCACTGCACCCACCCTCTCCTACTGCACCCCTCCAGCATCCCCCTACACTGGGGCATCAACCCTTCGCAGGACCAAGGGCCTCTCCTCCCATTGATGTCAGACAAGGCCATCCTCTGCTACCTATGTATCTAGAGCCATGGATCCCTCCCTGTACTCACTCCTTGGTTGGTGGTCTAGTCCATGGGAACACTGGGTGGTCCAACCAGCTTCCTATGGGTTTGGAATCCCCCTCAGCTCCTCGGGTCTTTCTGCCAGCTCCCCCACTAAGGTCCCTGAGCTCAGTCTGATTTGAGATGTAAATGAATGGAATGATTAATAAAATAAATAGATAGATAGATAGATAGATAGATAGATAGATAGACAGACAGACAGACAGACAGACAGACAGACAGACAGACAGGTAGACAGATAAACAAGCTTTGAGGAACACTTGGAAAAATAAATAAATAAAAGCCCATCTTTTACAGAAGGCAGAAAGGGGAGAAGTCAAAGTTTCTGTTAACCTACCTCTTTCCCTCAATTCTCCCCTTTTCTGTTGTTAGTAGTTTTTTATACCTAATAAAAGGAAACTCCAGAAGTTTGGGAGATTACACTATCCAAACAAGCCATGTTCTCAGACTCTTCACCAAAAGAGGGAGATGTATGTATGTAGCCAGAGTTCTTATAGGATATACAGTCCAGGATGCAAATACTGCAGCATGGGCCTGGCAGATTCAATGCAAGAGCTCCAAAGCTTCACTATCTTTTTTCAACATAGCCTTAGACTCAGTTGGGCTCTTGAGTAGGAGACAAATCTCTGAAAGAGTCTATTTCTTACTCATAGAAGTCTGTGTGGTTCAATGCCTTCTTAAAAAGATACCATCAAATTCAAGTTCTCTAGAAACAGTCCCAGAAAAGGGACAGTGCCTGATGTAGTGGAAGGGGTGGCCCCCTTGTCCATTACCCTGAGCCCTTGGTGACTCTTCAAGATGGAACCAGGTGGAGGCATATGAGTCTTCCAAGGCCAGCACAACTACTTCCTTTAACAGTAGCTGCAAGTCAGTCTACGACATTAAACAAAAGTCTGATCCATCGAAATTGGAACTTCTGTGTACCAGAAATATCTATCCAAATAGAAATAGCTGTTTTTTATTCACTGGGTGAATAAAGAAAGCTATTTTAAACAATGGGTAACATAGTGGTGCTGAATTCAAATATATGCTTATATACGTGAGGTAGACATTTGCTCAGCAAGAAACACATTTCTACTTTTAATCACTCTTACAGTCTCTGTGCAGATTGAAACTGAAAGAAAGATCTGTAGGAAACAAGATTTTCACGAGAAGTATATAAATTTTTTGTGCAGTCAAAATAGAGATGGGCTGAGGTTATCAAAACAGCGACGTTTCGAAACAGCAGGAGCAGTGAGTCAGGCTCATACTACCTACCAAATATAGCAGCACTACTTCTGACAGGCTCAGAGCAGGGTCAGCCCCGGGGATAGCAAAGCAGTTTTACCAAAATGGCATCATCAGGAATGAGAGGGGTGCTTAGCCCTCCTCCCAGAGTGTCACAATGCTTTTAAAGCATGTTTATAAATATTTGCCTCTGAGCCATTTTAGGGGAGCTTTTCATACAAATATCTGGCTTCCAATGAATCATCCCTTATCTGGTTCTCATCCCAAAACTCCTGCTTGGCTTTCAGTGAACACGGGGCCCAATAAGTCCATGAGATACTTGCATTTATGATGGACTCAAATGAAGACAAAAGGAGCTGGAGAAGGGGGATGTGTAAACATCAGCCCATTTTCCTTTCTTTGAGAGTTTGACAGCGACAGTGCAGCTATATCCTAACTGCTGTTTAAGGTACTGTTTTAGATTGCTTTGGTAACTTGATAATTGTACCTGATGTTGTATTTTTAAATAATTATTCTGTGCATTTTTCTAGCCAAAGGCATCCCAGAATTCAAAACACTAATATGAAACTTTACTTTTACCATTATATTTAAGTTATTGGATCAAAAAAAAAACCCATTGATTGAAGGACACTTGTACAATAAATTGGCTTTTCTTTCTTCTATATTAAGACTGAAGAAAATGCGGGTTATTCACTACAATTGTGATTAGGTCATTTCTAAACCAGAGCTTTTCTTTCTATGAATAGGTATAAATAGTAATGAAGTATGTGAATGAATGTCTGTCTTTCCATTTTTCAAAAGCAAGATTTGGGAAGTGAGCAGGTTCCGATGAGTGTTGAGATGAAGTTGACATAAAAAAGGAAAGACTTTGCTGAAAAGTGAGAGTTATGGTGCTCTTCCTAAGGAAGAGAGCAGCCCACGAAGCACAGGTAGGTGGACTGCAGTATTTATTTTTCTATAGATTTGAGTAAAGTCCATATGTTAAATTGAACTTTATAGCTCTAGTCATGTTTTACTTAATATTGCATATTAAACATTAGGAAATGGTGTTTGTTCTCCTTACTTCCATATCACCTTTTCTTGTTATATACCAATCTGTATATATTTAGTTTTTCTCCAATTATTATTGTTATTATTATTATTATTATTATTATTATTATCATTATTTGGTTTTTCGAGACAGGGTTTCTCTGTGTAGCCCTGGCCATCCTGGAACTCACTCTGTAGACCAGACTGGACTCAAACTCAGAAATCCGCCTGCCTCTGCCTCCCAAGTTCTGGGATTAAAGTCATGTGCCACCACTGCCTGGCTACAAAATCTTAATTGTTCCATTTTACCTCCCAGTTTTCCCCAATTTTTTAAAACTTATTTATTTATCTATCTATCTATTTTACACTCTATATTTTGCCCCCTGACTCTACCCTCCTACTGCTCCACATCCCATACCTCCTCCCCACCCTCCCTGTCTCCACATGGGGTCCCCACCCCCCATGCCACCTGACCTCTAAACTCCTTGGGGCCTCCAGTCTCTTGAGCGTTAGGTGCATTATCTCTGAATGAGCACAAACCCGGCAGTCCTCTGCTGTATGTGTGTTGGTGGCCTCATATCAGCTGATGTATGCTGCCTGTTTGGTGGTCCAATGTTTGAGAGATCTTGGGGATCCAGATTGAGACTGCTGCTGGTCCTCCTACAGGGTCACCCTCCTCCTCAGCTTCTTTCAGTCTCTCTCTAATTCAACAACACGGATAGCTGCTTTTGTCCATTGGTTGGGTGCAACTATCTGCCATGTGACTCTTTTAGCTGCTTGTTGTGTCTTCTGGAGTGTGGTCACGCTAGGCCTCTTTTTGTAAATGCTCCATAGCCTTAGTTATAGTGTCAGGCCTTGGGACCTCCCCTTGAGCTGGATCCCACTTTGGGCCTGTTGCTGGACCTTCTTTTCCTCAGGCTCCTCTCCATTTCCATCCCTGTAATTCTTTCAGACAGGAACAATTATGGGTCAGAGTTGTGACTGGAATGGCAACCCCATCCCTCACTTGATGTCCTGTCTTCCTGCTTGAGGTGGGCTCTGTTATACCTGCTGGAGGTACAACTTCCCTCTCCCTGGGGTCAGGCATTTCATCTAAGGTCTCTCCCTTTGAGTCCTGGGAGTCTCTCACTTCCAGGTCTCTGGTGCATTCTAGAGGATTCCCTCAATCTCCTACCTCCCGAGGTTGCCTGTTTCCATTCTTTCTGCTGGCTCTCAGGGCTTCAGTCATTTTCTCTCACCCAATACCAGATCAGGTTCCCCTCTCTCCCTTCTCCCCGCCTTACCCCACCCCCATCCACTTTCCCTCCACTCCCTCCCTCCCCACTTGTGATTGCTTTATTTGTTCTCCTTACTTCCATATCATTTTTTCTTGATATATAACAGTCTATATATATTTAGTTTTTCCCCAATTTTTAATATCACTTTCTTCTTAACTCTAAGAAAAACAGGTCCATTTGTACATAGATGAATTGTTGGGGTAACATTTTTACATGCTCACATAAGAGCAAACATGAGAGCACATGCATGCACATTGTGTGAAGGTATATCTCTGAATTTTCTTTTTTTTCTTAAAGATTTATTTGTTTTATGTATATGAGTATGCTATAGCTGTCTTCAAACACACCAGAAGAGGGCATCGGATCTCATTACAGATGGTTATGAGCCATCATGTGGTTACTGGGAATTGAACTCAGGACTTCTGTGAGAGCTGTCAGTGTTCTTAACTGCTGAGCCATCTCTCCAGCCCACGTCTCTGTCTTTTCAATTGTTAATTGTGTGCTGGCAGAGAGTGAAATGCTGGCAGGATTCTGTATTCTTTATTTTTATAGTCCATCACTGGATTTTCTATTTTATAAATACTCATCCATCCTCACCTGCCTAAGGTCATCTAGAATTGTACCAGAGGTTGTCTCATAACTGATTAGTTGTAATGAAGATCTGATGGTCAATTGCTAGACAGGAAGGAGGAGGGCAGAACCTCTGGATAGAGAGAGTGAAACAGGGAAAGAAAACAGTAGCAGAGGGTCAGAGAGAGAACATGGAGGGGCAGACACGGCAGAGCAGAGAAAGGTACTGAGCTAGCCACATGGCCAGTCAGAGGCAACATAGTCGGGTTAAGTTAAACAGTAGCTGGAGACTTTCTGAGCAAAAGACTTAAGCTTTAACCTATAGTAGAAGCTTCTATGTCGTTATTTATACTGCTGAAGATCTGTAGAAAGTCCCGCTATAATGAGTGGGGGATGTCACTTAGACTTGTGTGAAGGAAACGATAAAGAACGGAGGAACCTGAAAAACATAAAGCATTTGGCCTATCTAAATGACCACCAGTGGAATACTATCTAAATGGTATTTATTTAATAGTATTATATTTCAAAACGGTATAGCTAGATCTTTACTTGTTTTAAGAGACGGTTGAAAGGATTTATCCATTTCACAACCAATTCAAGTGTTTCAATAGTAAGCAATTCAAGAGCTAGTGAAATGACTCATCTGATAAAGGCAGCTGTTGCCCTAGCTCAACAGAGTTTGATTCCTGTGGCCAGGATAATAGAAATAGAGACATACACATGCATACAGTAGCACATGCTCACATAAGAGCAGACATGAGAGTAGATGCATGTACATAGCAGGAGCCTGGAAGTTGTAACCCTGCGGTTTGAATCTTAAGAATCGCTCTCTCTCTCTCTCTCTCTCTCTCTCTCTCTCTCTCTCTCTCTCTCTCTCACTCGCTCGCTCTTCACCCCTACCTGTCTTAGTCAGGGTTTCTATTCCTGCATAAAACATCATGACCAAAAAGCAAATTGGGGAGGAAAGGATTTATTCAGCATACACTTTCACATTACTGTTTATTGCCAAAGGAAGTCAGGACAGGAACTCAGGTAGGTCAGGAAGCAGGAGCTGATGCAGAAGCCATGGAGGGATGTTACTTACTGGCTTGCTTCCCCTGGCTTGCTCAGCTTGTTTTCTTACAGAACCCAAGTTTCCCAGCCCAGGGATGGCACCACACACAATGGAACCCTCCCACTTTTGATCACTAATTGAGAAAATGCCTTACAGCTGGATTTCATGGAGGCATTTCATCAAGGAAGACTCCTATCTCTGTGATAACTTCAACTTGTGTCAAATTGACACACAAAACCAGCCAGTACACTCCCCCTTTCCCTTGCACTCCCTTTCCTATTGGTGTGTGTGTGTGTGTGCGTGCATGCACATGCCTGTGAGGGCATGCCTACATTGCATGTAATCCTTAAATACCAGGAAATTACTGGGGAAAGTGGGAGAATAGTTGAGTACGTCAGCCCACATTGGAAAGGAGGGTGACATAAGAGATGATGAGCATGAGAACCATGAAGCATCCCTCATCGCCTCATCACCTCTCAGCCAATAACATTTGCTCCCTCACTGAGATGCTATATAAAACAGCAACATTGAATTCCTGAGGGAATGGGTACCAACGGTACGTTTTAAGACCTAAAGGATGCAGCATAACCTCAAGCTTTTCCATCCACAAGCTTTTCCACCCTGTTTCCAAAATAATGACTCTGAGACAGAGGCAGGAAGATCAATGAACGTTTGATCCCAGCCTTGTCTATATAGTTCCAGGCCTATCTGGGCTAGATAAACTTTGTATTGAACAAACAAACAACAAAAAATGAAAGTTTAAAATGTACCTGCTGCATAATCCAGCCATTCCACATCCCATTATTTCCCCAGGAGAAGAGAATGTATACATAAAGACTTATACATGAGTGTTCATTTCTGTTTTACTTGTAATAACCTTAAATCAGAATTGATCGAAATTGTCAATCCAAATGTCTGTCAACAGACATATAAATAATTTTTTTGATTCTGATGCCATAAAATGTGGCTCAGCAGTGAAACAAGATGAACTCTAGGGCCACACCATGCTATATTTGAATCTTAAATATTTTGATGAGAGAACCCAGACAAAACAATACATACTATATGATCTTATTTATCTACAATTCTAGAAACTGAAATCTTCACCTATAGAGACTGAGAACAGTTGCTTGGCTACTTAGTGACTGGAAGTAGGTGGGAAAGAAGGAAGAAGTATTGGCCAGGGCATAAGGAATCATTTGGGAATGTATTCTCTACCTCAGCAAATCGTGGCAAATATGCACAGTTTACTCTGTGTCAATTTTACCTCAGTTAAGCTATTAAAAACAGAAAGGGAAAACTAGTGATGTCCAATGTCTGACACTGGGGACTAAGAATCGTATCTAGAACATATCTAGAAATGTTATTTGAGGAGGCCCAGAGGTCAGGCTAATGTGTCAGGTTGCTTAGTTTTGCCCACGGGACAAACAGATGCTATTTTCTTATTGATCTTCTTCAAAAGGTGCATATTTGTGATGGGGGGAGGAGAAGAGGGAAGGAGAGAGAGAGACAGAGAGAGAGAGAGAGAG
>NW_022196896.1:74724966-74731397 GCF_008632895.1 Mastomys coucha | reverse complement strand
AGAGAGAGAGAGAGAGAGAGAGAGAGAGAATGTGTTACTCTGTGGAAACAGACACCCTGCTAGGCTCTAAAGAGTCGAGTCATGAACAAGAAACAAGGAAGTGGGGCTTCTTAAGTTTGAAATTATCCAGGATCCTAAGCAAGTCAGCTGTGATGAGATTCTCAGAGACACACAATCAAGCTGATCAGGCAGAACCAAGGTTGGATTTTGAGACAGAATGGTGCTGGTTTGGAGGCTTCTCTGGTGAGTCAGGTTCTGGGTTTTAATAACATTCACCCTTGTTTGTGGGCAGAGATGAACTGGGAATAGTTAAAGTATATTTTTTTCCAGTGAGCTAAAAACATAAGCCTAGTTATCACAATGGACTCCTTGCCCACACGACACACAGACATTTCACTATTCACATAATGGACTCCTGTCAACATGACACACAGATACATCACCATTTCAGCTAGAACTTTTGCTTATCATTTGTTCCCAAAAAAGACATGGCAATAATAATATCAGAATATAAGACGTAAATAACTGTAAAAAGCTTCATAGTCTTTACAAATTCAAACATCTTAGAAGATCTTTCTAAAATGTCCAAAGACTCTGTAAAATTCAGAAGCCTTTATGAAAATTCAAAGTCTTTTAACTGTGGGCTTCTGTAAAATAGATAAAAAAAGGTTAAATACTTTTTTACTTTACAGGGAGGAACCAGGACATGGTCACAATCAAATAGAAGCACAACCAAGGTCTGTGCTTCTATGAAGTATGAAGTTCATTATCAGATATCTGGGACTTATTTATAATCTTCTGGACTCTTGCAAGGTGCAGTGTCAGGCATCTGGAGCTCACTTAGAATCTTCTGGGCCCCTGTAAAGGGCTTGGACAGCCATCCATAGCACATACAGCTTGTTTCCTGAGAAAGTATTCTACTCCAACCAGTTGCTGTCCTTGGTAGTTGGTCATCTCATGGGGCTGGAATCTCCAAAATGCTTGAGTCTCCACTGTACTTGGGCTGCACCTTCACCAATAGCCTCTTTGGGGCTCTTTTCAAAGACTCTAGCCCTGCCTCACAATTGATTACTTGTCAATGTGATGTACAGGCACACCACTGGAACCTTGACTTTCTCTAGGTGCTAAGCCGTAGCTTCTGTTTGTGACCCCTTCAGTCCTGGGGTTTTCAGCTATCGAGGCTGCATTTACCAATGGCCTGTCCTAGCTTCTCATATTGCCAAGCTTTAGTTGCTTTCCATGACCCCTTCATACCTTCAAAACTGTCCATCTGTGGTAACTTATAAACTACCAAGTTTGGCTGCCAAATATAGATGCAGGTTTGGCTGCAATTGGAACACAGCTTATGTGTACTGAGCCCAACAAGATTTCTACTGTCTCAGCAAAGGAAAGGTTTCATTTCCACAGATACTTGATCCAAATCATCACACAAATGGCCCTGACAGAATCTTGGCTTCCTTTTGAAATTCCACAAGCCAGGTCTTCACCAACTACATGCTTACAGCAATTATCTTCCAACACCCCCACAGGATAGTCCCCTGAGCTCCCAGAGTTCTGTGGTCTTTCTAGCCCAAAGCTACAAATTCCTTCCACAATCCTTCTGAAAACACATAGTAAGGTCTGTCACAGCAATACTCCACTTACAAAAGATAGTTTATGAGTTAGCCAGGACTGGTGATTTAAATATGGTTAGCCCATAGGAAGTGGCACTATTAGGAGGTGTGACCTTGTTGGAATAGATGTGGCCTTGATGAAGGAAGTATGTCACTGTGAGGGTGGGCTTTTAGGGTTCTGTGCTCAAGTTCCACACAGGACAAAAGAAAGCCTCTTTTTGGCTGCCTTCGTATCAAGATATAGAATTCTTTGCCTACTTCAGCACTATGTCTGCCTGCAGGCTGTCATGCTTCCCACCATGATAATGAACTGAACTTCTGAAACTGTAAGCCAGCCCAATTAAATATCGTTCCTTATAAGAGTTGCCTTGGTCATGATGTCTCTCCACAGCAATGGGAACCTTAAGACATTCAGGGTCTCTATTACTGTGATAAAACACTGTATTAGTCAGGGTTTCTATTCCTGCACAAACATCATGACCAAGAAGCAAGTTGGGGAGGAAAGGGTTTATTCAGCTTACTTTCACGTTGCTGTTGATCACCAGAGGAAGTCAGGACTGGAACTCAAGCAGGTCAGGAAGCAGGAGCTGAAGCAGAGGCCATGGAGAGATGTTTGCTTCCCCTGGCTTCCTCAGCCTGCTCTCTTATAGAACCCAAGACTTCCAGCCCAGGGATGGCACCACCCACAAGGGGCCCTACCCCCTTGATCACTAATTGAGAAAATGCCCCACAGCTGGGTCTCATAGAGGCATTTCCCCAAACTGAAGCTCCCTTCTCTGTGATAACTCTATCCTGTGTCAAGTTGGCACACAAAACCAACCAGTACAAACACTATGACCAAAAGCAACTTGGGGAGGAAAGGGTTTATTCCAATTTACAACTCCTAGGTTATGCTCCATCAGCAAATGACGCCAGGGCAGGAACTCAAGGCAGTAATTTGAGGCAGGAGCTGATACAGAGGCCATGGAGGGTGCTTCTACTGGCTTGTTCCCCTTGCTTTGCTCAGCATACTTTCTTTTAGAACCTAGGACAACCAGTCCAGGGATGGCACCACCCAAAATGAGCTGGGCCCTCCTCCATCAACCACTAATTTGATGGTGACAGGTTCTCTAAGCTCTCTGTCCTCATTCCTGACAGATGTTGTCACTGGGCAGGGGTAGGGCTTTATACTCCTTCTTTTCACAACTTGTCTCTTCCTTCATTTTTCAAATTTCTGGTGACAAATCTGTCATTTGAGTCATTGACAACTATTGATTCATCATATGAAATTGGGCTGATTTCAAAATTTCCCCTAGTCTTTAGTTTTCAGAAATTTGACTATTCTGGGTCTGGTGTGGATTACTTGAGGCATATTCTACTTGAGGCACACTGTTTTTTAGAGTTTGCATCTTTCAACAAATTCTGGGGCAATATTTCTTTAAAAATTTTTTGACGTATCATTTTATCTGAGTGTAGTGGTGCGTGCTTTTAGTTCTAGCACTCAGGAAGGAGAGGTAAGCCTATCTCTGTGAGTTTGAGGCCAGCCTGGTCTATATAGTAAGTTCTAGGACAACCAGGGTAATGTAGAAAGATTCTATCTCAGATGGCAGGGTTGGAGGTGGGGGTGTCTGAGTGCTGGGAAGATAGTTCAGCTGTTAAGTGTACTGGCTGCTATTCCAGAGGACTCTGGTTCAATTCTCAGGACCCACATGGCAGCTACAACTCTCTGTAATTCTAATTCCAGGGGATCCAACATCCTCATACAGATATTCCTACAGGCAAAATGCCAATGCAGTTAAAATAAGAATAAACGTACTTTTCTGTACTTTTGATAATATAAATGTTAATCTTCTGCTACTGCTCCATAGGCTCCTTAGAATCTGTTGATTTGTTATTATTAAGATTTCAGACTTTTGAGCCAGTACCTGTGGCTTAGTCTGCTTCTTGCTGTACTGATAAAATATAATTACCAAAGCCTCTTGGGGGAAGTTGCAGCTTTCATCCTTTTTGGAAGGAGATCAGGGCAAGAACTCAAGGCACAAACTTGGAGACAGGAACAGAAGCTGAAACCATGATGATACTGTTTACAGGATGGCTTCCCTGGCTTGCTCTGTCCCAACTCCTGCACTGAACATCCTGGGCTCACCTTCCACCAGGATGGCTGTGCCTCTCAGCACCAATCATAAATCAAGAAAATGTCCAGAGGCTTGCATATAGGCAAGCTGTAATGAAACACCATGACCAAAAGTAACTTGGGGAAGGAAGGATCTGTTCTGGTTACATTTCCACATCACTGTTCATCAGCAAAGGAAGCCAGAACAGAAACTCAAATGGTACAAACCTAGAGGCAGGAGGTGATGGAGATGCTATGGAGGGATGACTTGTTCAGCCTGATTTCTTATAGAAACCACCAGGCCAGTGATGGTACCATCCACAATGGTCTAGAGACTCCCCCATCAATCACTAATTAAGAAAATGTCCTACAGGCTTACAGCCTTGCCTACAACCTTATCTTATGGAGGTATTTTCTTAATTGAGTTTTCTTCATCTCATATTATTCTAGTTTGTGTCAAGTTGACAAAGAACAAGGACAATTGACTTCTTGTCAATTTAAAATACTAATATATTACTATTATACCATAACCCTTTTTTTTTGTCTATCACTGTCATGCTAATAAATATTATATTGCAATAGTAAGTATAAATAACTTTAAGAGTTCCACGGTCTTTAAATTTTCAACACTGTAAGCACTCAAGTTCTCTTAAAAAGCCCATTGTCCCTTTAAAATCCCAAAGCATCTTGACCATGGGCTACTGTAAAACTGAGTAGGCTGTGTACTTTCTTCTTCTAAGAGGGAAGAACCAGCTTATAAGAAAAACCAAATCACAGCAAACCCAAAATTCAGCAGTACGAAAAGTTCAGTGTTTGACCCATGGGATCCATTCAAAATCCTCTGGGCTCCAAAGGGTCTAGGCATCCCCTTCTCTAGTTCTGCCATACACAGCACACATAGCTTATCTCATCACACATAGCGGTCTGATTCAACTTGACAGCTTCCATTATCCTCGGAGGTCTTCCCATGGTCCTGGCATCTCCAATATGCTAGGTATCCACAGGCTGCACCTTCATCAGTGGTCTCTCCTTTTATCTTACAGTGCTAAGCCTCAGCTGCTCTCCATGCCTCCTTCATGCCTTTAACATCAGTATCATATGGGAGACTCTTATGAATTACCTAGTTTGGCTGCCGGCATGAGATACAGCCTTGCCCACTCCCTGGACCACAGCTTCTGTGTGCTGACCCTGTGGAAATTCTCTCTGAATACTTCACCTCAATGATATTAGTTTCTTCTTAAACACTGCTAATTTCTCAGCTCCAGTTAACCAGAATTAATTGTCCCTGCAAAGTAAAAGTTCCACTTTAGGGATTTTGGACTCATCTTAATCATAGCTGATTCTTCAATCTCTGCTGAACAGAACCACAGAGTCTTAACACAAAATAGCATGTGAATGGCCCTGATAAGAGTCTGTGGGAACTTAGAAGATAATTATTCTAAGGACACACAACCATTCATTAAGATCTGAACACTCAGTGGCTTTCCTAGCTCAAGTTTCAAAAAGTCCTCCATAAACAACATGGTAAGGTCTTTCACAGAAATATCCCATGAACCTGGTACCAATTTCTGTTTTAGCATGTTTTTTATTCATACAATAATACAACATCATGACTAAAAGTGACTTGGGGAGGAGAAGATTACTTCAGTTTAAGAATTTATGGTCCATCATGGAGAGAAGTTGGGGCAGAAACCAGGTGGCAGGAATTGAAGCAGAGATGGTGAAGGGATATCCTTTCCTTGCTTCCTCCCCCAGGTTTACCCAGCTTGTTTTCTCATATACCCAAGGAACATCTGTCTAGGGTTGGCACCACACACATTGGGATGGGATCTCCCACTGTAGTGGTTTGAAAGAAAATGGCGCTCATAGGCTCGTAGGGAGTGGCACTATTAGGAGAAGTGGTCTTGCTGGAGTAGGTGTGGTTTTGTTGGAGAAAGTGTGTCATGGGGGGTAGAGGAGGGACAGACTTTGAGGTCTCAGAATCTCAAGCCAGGACCAACATAGCAATGTCTCTTCCTGCTGCCATCTGATCGAAGTGTAGAACTCATTCTCCAGCACCATGTCTGCTGGTATGCTGCCCCGCTTCCTGCCATGAGGATAACTGACTAAACCTCTGAACTGTAAGGCAGTCGCAATTAAATATTTTCTTTTGTTAGAGTTGTTGTCATGATGTCTGTTCACAGCCAGAAAAACCCTAAGATACCCACATCAATCACTTTTCAAGAAAATGCCCCAGAGGCTTGCTTACAGGAAATCTGAGGGTGGAGCATCTTCTCAATTGAGGTAGACTGTGCAGCAAGGCTGTTCTGGAACTCACTATGGCCTTCTTCCCACCCCAGCCTCAATGGGTGCAAACCACCATGCCTGACTTATTTTCCACAAGTCCTTTTTTTTTGTCTCTGATATTTATATTGGTTGTTTCTATAGTTCTTTGGTTTTGTTCCCTTGTCATCTTCGTCTTGCTGTTAAGCCCATTTGTCCTGGTTAGCTTTAACTGTTAATTTGACATAGCCTAGAGCCTCAATCGAGCAATTGTTTAAATCACATTGGCCTGTGGGCATGTCTTTGGAGATTTGCTTTAATTTTGTTTGCTGTAGGAGGGTCCAGGCATAGGTGTGTTGGGCAGAACTTGCTACAGGTCATCTTGAGCTGTATAAGAAAGCTACCCCACTATGGTAAGCTGTATTCTCCGTAGTTCCTATGGTACTTCTTTTTTTTTTTTTTTT
>NW_022196896.1:74702385-74724046 GCF_008632895.1 Mastomys coucha | reverse complement strand
CCGTGTTTGTTCTTTTGTGATTGGGTTACTTCACTCAGGATGATATTCTCCAGATCCATCCATTTCCCAGAGAGAGGATGGCAGCTCTATGGTACTTCTTGAACATAAACAATGCTGTGGAGAATATGAAGTTGAACCGCCTTTATTAGGAGACAGCTGCCTCCTTCAGCCATCTCAGGAACAAATTCCTCCTCGCTGGCAGAACAAAGATCGAGCTCACGTTCCCAGGCCCTGGAATCAACTTAGATCTTACTTCTCTAGATGTTTCACGTTTGTCTGCTCACCAGTAAAGGATGTAAAGAGAGAAGACATTGGTTTCCCCTTGTCTAAACTCAGGCACACAAGTTGTAAATGGGCTGCCTGTCTTGACTTAATTGACTCTGTTTAGCTTACTCACTCCTTTGCTCCTTTATCATTCTGCATTCTGGGTCTCTTGGTTCCATTGGCTGCATGCTGCTTGTTTCCTTTTATCACTCTAGATTCCAGGTTCAGCCAGGAGGGGACCTGGCTGCAAAAGCTGACCCAAGGACCCTGAAACCAGGTCACCAGTGTTAATCTCCTCGTTTAACCTCTTGTGTCGACCTATGATTGGTCAATGCAACAGCTCCCCCCCTCCCATTCCCCCTTCCTTTGTGTTCCCATCCTTTAAAAATGTACAATCTCCCTTCCAGGATGAGGTTCAGATCTTGAACTGACCACCCCTCTGCACAACAGAAAACAAAGCTTTCATTTTAAGCTTCTGCCTCCAAAGGGAGTTTTCTCAGCTTCTACCCTGAACCCAACACATTCAAGTTCCTGCCTCAGCTTCTCTCAGAATTGGAGTATTAGAGTGATGGTGTCTTAGTTAGGGTTTTACTGCTGTCAACAGACACCATGACCAAGGACAACATTTAATAGGGGCTGGCCAATCTTGTGGGACCCAGACTACCTTCTGGACCCTTCATTAACTCTAGGCTAATATTGTAGCTAATTGAACTACAGGACACTGCTGGGCTTAGAGAACCCCCTGATAGAGAAGTCACACATACACTTGGTGACCAGAGTGTTTGGGAAGACAGAGAAGGATCAATCTGCTATTCGGCAAGCAGGTTCTCCTTGCCCCTACCCCACCCTATCCTTCACCTGTCAACCTCTGGTAAGTTACTGCTAGTGGTAAGTCTGGCGGTGTTTACTGCTGGTGGGAGAATTGAGATATGTTGTGTTTACTCCATCTGCAAGAACTGGAGACTGCTTTGTTTTAATATTAGATGTCAAAAGGGTGAAAGACAATGAAGTCAAGAGAAAAGATCAGTGAGATGTAAGTTCTGGGCCAGATTCTGTGGCTGAGTGGTACTTATTACTGCAGAGGCTTCGGAAGTATGAAAACAAGCTTCTAGTCACAATTAGTTTCCTTTCTGCATGAAAAACTTCACTTTGGGAATAGAGATGCAGCCCAATTAGAAGAGTTCTTACCTGGCATATATGAGGCCCTGGATTCGGTCCCCAGGACTAGATAAATTGTGTATGATGGCACAGGTCTCTAGTTCCATCATCTGGAGGGGGAGGGTGTCACAGAGGGAGGAGGTTCATGTTTTCAGATTCTCCTCAGCTACACAGGGAGTTCAAGGCCATCCTGGACTAGAGACTCTGTCTCAAACATCAACACTACCACCACCAACAAGAATAAATCAGTTTTGATATATTTTATAAATCACACATCAACATGAGGTGAACTGGCCTGACACCACCAACAAGAATAAATCAGTTTTGATATACTTTATAAATCACACATCAACATGAGATGAACTGTTCTGATAACCTTGAGCTTGGACTTTCTACCTTCTAGAATTTTGAAAAATGAATATGTTCTCTGTGTGGAGGCATGTATGCATTCGTGTGTGCATATGTATGTACATGAGTGTGTGCATGCATACGTGTGTGCATACATGAGTGTGTGCATACATGAGTGTGTGTGCGTATATGAGTGTGTGTGCATACATGAGTGTGTATATGCATATATGAGTGTGCACATATGTAAATGTGTGTATACATGAGTGTGTGTGCATACATGAGTGTGTGTGTGCATACATGAGTGTGTGTGCATACATGAGTATGTGTGCATACATGAGTGTGTATATGCATATATGAGTGTGCACATATGTAAATGTGTGCATACATGAGTGTGTGTGCATACATGAGTGTGTGTGCATACATGAGTGTATGTGTGCATACATGAGTGTGTGTGCATACATGAGTGTGTATATGCATATATGAGTGTGCACATATATAAATGTGTGTGCATACATGAGTGTGTGTGTGCATACATGACTGTATGTGTGCATGTGCTCTTCCTCTACAAGCTCCTGTCATCATGGTGTACTGCCTCCAAATACTCCAGGAGTGACCAGAGACAGCCAGCCATGATTCAGAAACCATGAGTCAAAATTATTTTTTTTTTCACTTTAAGTTGCTATGTCATGAGTTTTGTTACAGCAATGAATGTACAACTGGATATTTAGAATTAACCTCCTTGGGTTTGTTGGGAAGCTCAATTGCCTTAAATTCACCATATTTTGGTTTGGGGTAACTTTTTTTTTTTTTACATAGAACAGATTATGATGGTTATTCATATCTCTCAACATCGATGGTCTCAATTCCCCACTTTAAACACACACATACACACACATACTACAGAACCCTTTGAACATAGAGAAACTGAGCCAGGGCCTACAGAGAGCCTTCACTCCTATGTCATAGGCTCTTTAGTACAGGAAGGTACTCAGTATGTCACCAAAAGAGAAACATCAAGTCCAAGCCAGTGACAAACTCTTTGATCTGCAATGGTGTCGTGCCGTCAAGACAATGTGCTAGGGCAATAGTGGCACGAAGCTGTGGCAGCAACCAACCCACATCTGATTTGATTTAAGGCCCAGTCCATGAGGTGGAACTATACCTCACACTGCTCAGGTAAAATGATGAACTGCTTGCTCTGGCTTCTGTAAACTTGCTTATTGCTGTATGCAGGGAGAGTGAGGCAGATCCTCCTGTAGCTGTAAACTGTTAAAAAAAAAAAAGGCAGAAGTGAAGTGAATGTGGTTTTCCCCTTTACAAGCCCTTTCTTCATCCAGTTCTGGGTGACACATCTCTGAATTGAGTGAGAGCCTAAACCCCTGCTAGCAGTTTTAATAAATTTGGCTAATTATAATCTGAACTGAGTCTGGTGGTGGTGGTCTTTTCCCAATAGTCTTGAACTCCAAAACAATCTTATTATGTTCTATGTCCTTATATCTTATTACTATCTCAGAATATTGCTGTTTTTTAAAAATGAGAGACAGAAAGGGAGTAGAACTGGATGGGAGGAGAGGTGGGGAGGAACTTGGAGTAGAGGTACAGGAAACCATAATTAAGATGTAGTATATGAGAAAAGAATCTATTTTCGCACACAAAAAAAGAACAGATCATACCTGCCTGCTAATCATCAGGTCATATTAGTCTGACCTATGTCATCATCCTCAGTGTGGAGTACCCCATTTAAAGACAGTATTTGTAGCTATGTCCCCCCCTTCTAAGTAACCCTATCTGTGCTTCTTTTTTACTGGCAGTGTTGCGAGAAAGTGAGGTACGGTCTCCATTGCTCCTTTCTCCTCCTCCACATAATGATGTATGAAGAAGCCAATAACTGGCCCATTTCTGCTTTCGTAACATTTCTCTCTTTCCTGGACCCTCCTGAGTTTCCACTGTCAGGTAACGGCTTTCTAGAAGACATGGTCTCAGTCATTTCTTGACACACGTGCACTGTAGAATGACACGCACGCACCTTAGACAACTGACTAAGTTTTGCCCAAGGCACATATGTACCACAATCCTCAAAGGAAGCTGCTTGCCAATCACATCTTCTTTCCTCTCCCTTCAGGCTACAGGGCAGCTGTGGGGGTAGTCAGCAAACTTCAACAAGGAAAATGGGGAGAAGTGAAACAGTTGGCAGAAGGAAGCCTGTGATACCCAGGAACAGAGCCACCTTCCCAACAAAGACGGTCCAGCAGTTCCAGATTGCTGGCAGAGACATAAGTAAACACTCCCCTTGGTTGATACTCTGGGGTCTGTTAGAAAAGTGTATTCTACAGCCTAATAGGTCTAACATCTAGCCACCACACATTAAATTCCTATTATATAACTATTATTGACTCGTCTAGATTCTACCTGGACATAAACACTGAGTTCGGTACACTTTTTCTTCCGGAGAACTCCAAACTGGAGAAAGGCAATTTTGAATGGAAGGAAATGGGAGGATCCTTAGCATCCCATCATTGTTGGTTGTAGCTGCTATGACAAAATATCCTAGTCTAGGTGACTTATAAACAACTGCAGAGGCAAAAATCCTTCATTCATTTCCTGCAACGGTCCCCCATCTTATCATACTGAGTTAGTTATAACTTTTTCCTGTTCCCCGCTACCCACCTTCATTTGATTACGTAAGACTACGCTTCTGGCCTCTCCCGGAAGAGAGTCATGCCTTAAGCCTCAACCAGCTTGTGCACATTTCCCCAGTCATGGTTATTAGCTCAGGGTTGCACCCAAGGTTCAAGTCTATTCCAGAGGCCATTTATTCTTGCTTGCTAGTCTTCACTTGAGAGTGGAGTGACCAGGGTACCTGAAACCATGAAGAAGACAGTCAGAAGATGAAATCGACCCCACTGCCACTCAGGGTCTCTGCAACTAGGCTTCTCGGTTACAGGAGCCAATGAGTTTCCTCATGTGACACTTTTAGTCAGGCTTTCTGGCCCTTGTGACCCCAATCCCATTGATTCCTGAGAGTCAGGGTCTGAACTAAAGATGAGCTCTTTCTGCTTGTTAGAGGTGTTACTCTTCCTACCCGGGTTTTCATAATTTTACTGCTTGACAGAATCTCCAATATTCCTGGTAAAAAATTATCATCGAAAACACAAGTTGCTTCTCAGCCTTATTGACACACGTTCCCTCCCTCCACTAATCCCCCCCCCCCGTTGTTTCCAGAGAGACTATAATATCTTGCTTGGCAACTGGGGCCTGTCTCAGGTCTCCGCTTGTGTGTTTTTAGCAGTAGAATTGATGGTTCTCTTGTGTTCTTTTAAATGTCTAATCTAATTGTGCATTTCTAAGTCTAAATATAGGACACAACCAGAGAGATTTCAATCTCCAGAGCAAAACATCTGACCTGGAGAATTTAATATTCCTATATCATTGGAAAGATAACTCAATATTGTCTTATACCTCTTTCTCAAAAAACATCGATTTATTGTATTTACACAGATATATTGTGATCAACGATGGATTGGATTATAAGTTATAACAATAACTTCTAAGCTTGTGAATTTGGCCTAGGAGAGCTGGTTGTACATTTTCATCAATTCTATTGAAAGTCTTTTCTTTCTTTCTTTTTTTTTTTTTGAAACAATTTGTGTTACTGAAGGCTTTGGATAACAGACACATACACACAGAGACATGCGCACACTCATTGCAGACGCACACAAACATGTGCACACACATGGCAGACACACCTCATCCTTCTATGTGCTTTTCTCCTTCATGCTGCCTCCCTTGGATGAAGGAAATTGAACAAATGTGTCAGGACTCTGTGAGGCTGAATGCGGAGGTGTGAACGTGGGGGCATGTGTTTTAGACAGCATCTGCCGGTGCGTGGGAGGAGAGGTCCAAAGAGCACGGATGTGTGTCAGAACTCAGAGGCTGCTCAGAGCTCTGCATAATGACTTTCTGTTTTTATACCAGTTTTCAATTAAAGCTGAGGTTTTCAACATCTCTCTCTCTCTCTCTCTCTCTTTCTCTCTCTCTTGCTTGCTCGCTCTTGCTCTCTCTCTCTCTTTGTGTATACACTATTATAAATCTTAAATTAACACAGAGAAGAACTCAAGGAGAAAGAAGCATAAATTTTTAAGATGGGTTACACAGACCTTACTGGGAAATGTCATCTGTCATCCTTAAAATGTAACCTGACATTTTATAATTCTGTTACCATTCTTTATTATGTTCATATTAAAAACATTTACATCTTTTTTCACATATTGAAATTGGGAACTGCCTTCAACACCCTTTTATGTGCATACATGTGCAGACACACACAGGGACCCTCACGTGCCCCTATTGTTCAAGCAGCTCATTGTCATTAACTTGAATTGTGAGGCTATAGACTTTGCAAAGATGAATTTAATGAAGACAATAAAAACATTTTCATCTTTAAATCACGTAGGGGACATGCGTAAGAAGTACTGCTGTTGAGTGCTCTTTCCAGCCCTGATACCAAGCCTAGCACAGCATTCTGAGCAAACTGTTAGTCATGTAAGACTGCCTTTGTGTGTAAACTCAGGACATTTGATGATGTCATCTCCAAGTCACAAGTACAGCAAGGAGGGTGAGATGAACTTTATGGTTTTACCCAGGTTTTTTTTCCCCCTTCTTGGGTTTATTTGTAGAAAAATACACAGCACTAGTTCGTAGCCTGGACTGGCTGGCACCTGAGTCTGGGCCTTGGTTTGAACAGTCTTTGACTGTGCCTGCAAGCCTTCATAGAATGGGTGTGATGCTTTCTCAGCTTGGGAGGTTCTGTAGGCAGGTCCGCCAAGGTTACAGGTGATTCTATGGGACCGTAGGCTTAACTTCTTTGAGTTGACAGTGGCCTTGATGCCTTCGTTGTTCACTAGCATCTTCAGGCCCTTTTTGCTGTGCTGTTTGATCCTCAGACATGTGAGATTTAGCTACCAGTGATTTATCTACCATGGTCTGATGGGTTTCTTTTCCAGTTGTGGTGATGTGGACCTCTGACTTGTCTCTGTCTGGCCTGTAACCTGAAGGAAGCCTTGGAAAGGCCTGGAACTGGGGGTAAGAAAAGCCCAGCTCTACATGGGAAAGAAACTCTTGCCATACTGTTGTTTCTAATCCTGTAGAATAAACTTTGCATTTCATCAGGAATCAGAATGCCTGAAATCATCCATGAAAGTTGTCATTATGTTTTCTCAGTTTGGGTGGCTTTGAAATGCAAAGGCTACAAAATAACATGATGCAGCTTGCTTTGCAAAGGAAAGGAGTTTTGTTTATACCATTCTAAACCTTCCATTTTCAAAACAGTATTGCTCAGACACAGGGACTTAAAACTCGATAAATAACGAAGAACCCAAATAGAGGGATGTATAAACCTCCTGGGAAACAGTGAGGCTCTACCGAGTGGATCGTAATTGAGACAGACCTGTATGGTGAACTACAGTTTGTCACACAGAGAAGGAGGAGAATACATCAGGCAAATACAGTAGCAGAAGGCAAGTCATGTCCCAACATCCACCCTTCTTCCTTTTCTAGAAAAAATATGCTGGGCCCAAGGCTGGCCAGATCATGTTTGGTCTCCCGGATGGCTAATTGTAGGCAACTGTGGACCTCAGACAATGAGGTTGAAGTACCATCAATGTCTTTAGACAGAGGAGGGTGAGTTCTTTCTCCTTCTCAGAACTGAATGAAGTAAAGAAGAAGTGTTAGCTTTCCAACCATGTTGAAGATGCAGCCAAGTTCTTTCACATTGATTATAGTACCACATGAAAGGCAGGAGAGCAGAGGAGAACAGATGATTTTGAAACTTCTCAGCCTCCCCAAAGAGCAAAAGATTATAAAATCAAAATATAGTTTTCAGTAAGGTCAATTCAAGATCATTGTCATAAAAAAGAGTTAAAGAGGAAACAAAAGGGGAAGATTTCATGAGATGGCAGATGATAGGCCATTTCTACGAGAGCCACTGGCTATACCACACATACATACCCCACACATACTACACACACCACACACAGAGAGACACATACCACACACACACACATACACACACTACACATATCACACACAAATACAAATAATACCACACACACACACACATACACACACTACACATATCACACACAAATACAAATACAACACACCATACACACATAGACAAACACACATGCACACATACCACATACATACACATCCCACACACCACATACCACATTCACACATACATGTACACAGACACATAACACAAGGGGGAAAGGGATAAAAAATGGACTCTTTTCCAAAGAAATGATATCTACATAGAAGTGACAGGGTGCTTTAAAGGGGCAAGAGAAAGAAGCTGGGTGATGCAGAGAGATTGTGCATGCACCCAGAGTGCTGTGCACAATTCCCTGCAGGGACAGGAACAGCAGCTGCTCTCAAAGTTTGTTTTCTCCTTTCTGAGTGGCACTGGGGACTGAGCCTTCTAGAATACACTGCCAGGTAAAGAAGAGAGTCCCAAGCTGGAAAAGAAATTCTAACTAGCAGATGTACAAACTGGAACTCACACACTGAGTAACGTGGAAAAGTAAGGTAACGAATGCGGTTTCTCTAAAAGACAGTACTTCTAAGCTACTGAACCCCAAGATAAGGAATGGGTGATGATTCCAGGGGAAGATCTCAAAAGTCAATGATCAAAAAAGAGATCTAGATACAAGCAGTAAATTCTGTGCAGGACATGGAGAAAAGAAGTTAGCCAAATGAATGAGAAAATCAAAGATATGGACAAAAAGATCAGCAATCTGAAAAGGGGGCAAAAAAAAAATCCCAATAGAAAGGCTATCCATGAAAAACGGAGTGAATCAGTCAAGCATGGTGGTATAATGCCTGTTATCTGAAGACCTTGGGAAGTGGAGGCAGGAAGATCAGTTCAAGGTTAACTTAGGCTATGTAAGAAGTTTGAAGCTATCCTGTGCTATATGACCCTGCTTCAAAGAAACAAAAAAGAAAAGAAAAAAGAAAGCTTAGTAGAAAGCATCAGCTACTGATTCCACCAAGAAGATGGAAGAACACCAGGTTGGAGTGCAAATTTCTCAAGACCCCAATGACGAGAAGGTAAATCAGCATGAGGACTGTGTGTTGCGGACCATTGGCAGAAATCAAGACACTCAACCTAAGCACTCATAGGGTAGAAGAAGCAGCTGAGTCAAGAACTAAGGGAAGAGAGAGAGAGAGAGAGAGAGAGAGAGAGAGAGAGAGAGAGAGAGAGAGAGACAGAGACAGAGAGAGAGACAGAGACAGAGAGAGAGAGACAGAGAGACAGAGAGACAGAGAGACAGAGAGAGAGAGACAGAGAGAGAGAGAGACAGAGAGAGAGAGAGACAGAGAGAGAGAGAGAGACAGAGAGAGCAACTCAGGAAAATGACAACAAAAATCCTCCAGGCCTCTAGACCATCTCCAAACAAGAAGCACTTAGGACCCAAACAGACACCAGGGAAGAACCTCTTTGTGGCATTATAGCCAAGATATCCCTGATACAAAATAAAATAAACAAATAATACTGAAGGCTCAAGAAAACACCAGCTACTCACACTCAAGGGCAGAAAATTAGAATAGCATCAGATCTGTCAGCAGAATCCCCAAAGCCAGAGAAGCCCAGAATGATGTATTTTGAGTCCTGTCAGACTGTTATATCCAGAAAATCTGTTTGTCTAATTAATGGAGGAAATAAGGACATTTCAAGAAAAGCACGAACTCTAAGCAATTTTTGATCACAAAGCCAGGACTACACAAGACACTTGAAGAGATCTACACAGAGTAGGAGGACCGTATTAACCACAAGGGTACAAAAAATTTTGTCTCAAGAGAAGACTAGGTGAATACAGGAGAACTGGGAAGGAATCATCATGCTTAGCATAGAAGGCAGAAGACCCGATGCTCACAGGGAGAAAGAAAAGAACAAGCTGAGCAATGCAATCAGTAACGTATTTCTACTCCACAAGCTCAGTCAAGATGCCCGGAGTGGCTGAAGGGGTTAAAAACTCCCAGTTATCTCCAAGAAATGCATTGGTGAAAAACCTGAAAATTGAAAGACAAAGAGTGGGGGGGGGGGCAATGTATCAAGAGAAGGAGAGCAGTCTCACACAGGATGCCATATCTGACTTTTACCCGATGAAGTAGACTTAAAATAACTTAGTAAGAAAAGACAAGGCTGCTACGTATTCATAAAACCAACAGTCTATCAAGAAAATGTAACCATAAATTTGTATGTACCAAAAGTTGTGGCTTTCAGTTTCCTATTAAAAATAAATGAAACAAACAAACACTAATGGGCTTCCTGCCTGTGCGTGGTCACTGACAGCGCAGAGACAGCATGCTTGCAGCCTTGGTCACTGAGCGCGCAGTCATCGTGTCAGAAGGAAACCTAAGCCTGAGTTCCAGGAACCCTGAACTGAGTGTAGTTCCCAGACAATGGCTTCTTCTTCAGGAGCCGTTGCCACCTCCTCAGTAGGGTGGCATTGCTGTGATAAGTTGTCACATTTCTTGTATCAGTGCCCTCCGTGGTGGTCTTGAGGAGTGTGAAGGGTTTTGACAAAGGAATGTAAAAATGGGGTATGGGTGGGGGGAGTCTCTTTCCTGCAGTATCTGAACATACGGAGATGAACAAGAAGGGTCAGGAAGGAACAGGTTTATAATTGTTTCTCCTGGAAGAATTCTTCAGGAAGGGGTTCACTTCTGTTGTGATCTGAGGTTGGTCCCAGGGGTAGGATATTTTCTTCTAGCCTGTGGGAAGCTGCAAGACCCGGGACCTGAATATCACAGTGTCCAACTGATGGGTTCATGGAGGCTGCTCTCACATAGACTTCTGCTGCCCTATTTCCCACTGTATCTTCCCCCAACTCCCACAAATCTTAACAGATCAAATATACTAGTCAGGATCCAATAAAATTATAGTGGGTGATGTCAACAATGCAAAGTAAAAATAAACAAATGAACCGTACAGTAAACCACATGTAGAGCAAATGTGTTTAGAGATACAGAGAAAATATTCTACCCAACAAACATAGAATACACCTCCTTCTCATCAGTCCATGGAATGTCCTATGAAATAGACTCGATTAATCAAGCCTTAGCAAACACACACACACACACACACACACACACACACACACACACACACAAATCAAAACTAACTTCATATATATCACCAGTTCACAGGACAATAAAACTTAAATTAAGACAAACAAACAAACAAACCAGAAAGCACATAAACCTTGGCAACTGAATATTGCATTCTTTAGTGATCATTGAAGAAACCAGAGAAAACATTTTAAAGCTCCCTAGGATCAAATGAAAGTGGAAACAAAGCTTACAGCACCTTTAAGCCACAGCTGAAGCATTTCTAAGAGTTTATAGCTATGAATATGTGCATTAAAAATATCAGATGAAGTTCCTACGTGCTCCAGTCCTGCTGTATCTAGAAGGCCTTGATTTCTGGCCCTCTCCATCTCTTCTGGCTCCTGTATGCTTTCTTCCTCTACCACAGGGTTTTTCTGAGCCCTAAAGGGAGGGACTTGATCAAGACGTTCCATTTAGGGCTGGGTGTTCCAAGTTCTCTCACTCTCTGTATAATGTCTGGATGTGCGTCTCTGTATTTGTTCCCATCTGCTGCAGGAGGACACTCCTCTGATGGTAGCTGAGCAAGTCACTGCTCTATGAGTGTAATAGGTGTCATTGTATGCCTATGTTCTAGTAGCAGAACAGTAGTACTACATTTTCCCTTAGGTCTCTCCCTGGCTTATCTCGTTTTGAGTTCTTGGCCAACCAAGCAGCGTTGGGTATGGATTTCATTTTGTGAGTAGCCCTAAAGTCAAACCAGTCACTGGTTGGTTACTCCCATAAGCTTTGTTGCACTATTGCCTTAGCATATCCTGAAGGCAGGGAAGATTGCAGATCAAAGGTGAGTGAGAGAAGCAACTTAAGGAAGGTTTATTGGAGTCACAGTCTAAGGATGTGGTGGCTTCCTTTTTGTCCTCATCCTAACCAGCATTGAGGAGTTTGTCAGAGTACTTTGATTCCCAGCTACAATGTGGGCAAAGTATTAGAACAAGCTAGCCTGACCAAAACTAGGACTTCAGGATACATATACCTGCTTTATGTAGCTGCAGCCACTTCAGCTGGTTCCCACATTACAATGGCCCTTTCTATACCATGATGAAAATACTGCACTATATTATTTTAGAGAATTCAAAGATAATAATTAAACACAATTTGCTCTTATCTATTAATATTAGAAACTGCAATATTTAGGACACAAAAATACAATCAAAAATAAAGATAACTTAGGCAGAATAATATTGTTTGGATTGTTTGGTATTTCTAAGGGTTTTCCGTTTTCATGTCAGATCTATGTTGTTTGAGTTCAGTCTGATTTGCTTGGTAAAAAGAAATCCACTTGTTTTCTATTCATGTGTCCTGTGATTTCTGGTCTCTCCAGTTAGTCCAAATCATTAGCCTTCTGAAGTACATAGGGTTGTCTGCATCTGGATCCACTTCATCTATGTTCCCCATGGAAACCTGGCAAAGAAGCAGTTGTACAACAAGGGCTTATTCACTGATTTAAGAATCGTGGGAGGGCCAGAGTAGAGTGCAAATAAGCAAATGCAAGGCCCTGGATTTGATCCTAAGTACAAGTGTATACACACACACACACACACACACACACACACACACACACACCCCAATACTGGCTAGCAGAGTGAACATGACAGAAACACATCAAACCTTCTGCAAACACAATCATATCAGTATCTTAGATATTTTGTCAAGAATTAATGTTTGGACAAAGACCACCATAAAAACCCGCAATCAATATGCAGAGTCCTGGAGCCCAGTCCCAATAGATACATCTATAAAACACTTCCATACCTAAGGCTCATGGAGCTCTTCAGAAGAGGGACAGAACGATTTTAAGAGTCAGAGGATCAAGAAACTTTGCTGTGAGATTCTGTCTGCAGTTGACATGAGAAGCCTCACCAACATGGCTGCCCTAATGTGATCTGAACAAAGTAAACTTGCCAAACTGGGCAGGGAAAAGTGCACTAGATTCCAGCACTGTGCTAAGGGTCACAGGCAACTGGGAAAAGCTGGGAATAAGGGAGGTGGCCTTCCCAGGGAGCAGCACACCAACTGGCTGTCCAGTGCTGAATGGCCAGCCCAGAAGATATACATATAAGTAACAGTACATGATTTCGACAGGTTATATTTAGGAATGTGTATGTATATACAGATACATATATTTATGCAATAACAATTGATGAAGTAAAAGGCCATGAATTTGAAGGAGAATGGGAGGGGCACATGAGTGGGTTTGGGGAAAGGAAAGTGAATGGAGAAATGCAGAAATTAAAATACAATTCCAAAAGTAAAAGAAAAGAGAATTAATACTTGGTTACAGAGAATAAAAATGCAGTCTTAAACAAATTAGGGTTTTATTATTCAAACATATAAAAGGTGGTTCAAAATGTAAGATATGGTCTGAGTCCTGAGTCCATAAGCCTGTCCTCCAGCTTTCCCACCATCCTTGCAGTGAGAGCCTCATCTCATGCTCTCGAGACAGCTGCTGCAGCTTTACCCACCCTGAGCATTCATCTTCAGCCACGAGCAAGTGGCAGGCAGACAGAGAAGGGCACTGACCTGCTGACTTTGCTCATATCCTAAGCAGGTACACCATCCCAAACACACATTGACAGGAACTGAATCCCAGCCTTCGTGCCCACCTGGGAAGTCAAGGAGGTGACGAGGGGAGAGAACGCCTTTGTCTGTAAAAGGTGGGACTGTTGCTGCTAACACACCATCTCAGTCCTGAAATTAGAAAGAACATAGAGCTCCAGGGCTGGGATTACAGGCATGCACCAGCACACCTGGCAAAGACTGCATGGCAGAAACTTGATGGACAATTCTGTATCGAGTAAACCTTCCCACCTTCACAGGGACTTTCCACATTGTACTTATTTGTTAGAAAGGAAAGACCTTTGTAATGTAACTTGGCCTCAATATCAGTGAAAATTTTTTTTTTTTTACGTTTTCAAATTTTCTACTGCCCATGTGCAAACAGATTTTTTATCAATTGGGACTATATGGAAAGCATACAGAGATGGCTGATTTAGTAATCAAATTTCAAAGCATTTTATTTGTAAAGATCAGACAAATTTAGTAACTAATATCCCCCTTATACTTTATATTGTGCAGGATCATCACACTTATACAATAAATGAAACATAATACTTGTTTCTATCAGTTACCATGCAGGGGTCCCTAGTCACCTGCCAATTACCCCAACTTCAATCCAAGCTATGACCTAGAAAGCAGTTTTGGGAGCTTTTCTAGGGCAAGCTGTCTCACCAAGTTATCAATCTGTCATTTCTCAGCTTAACACATAAGCTCACGATCTGCTCAGGACTAGAAGTCTATAAATCACATCTGTCAGGCTTGCCAATGGCTTCTGCTAGCATCTGCCATTGGAAGGTTGAAAGGAAACAGAAACCTACTTCCCAATTCAGCTATAGCCATTGAGGCGCATTAGTGCAGACTCCAGCAGCCTAGACAGAGGAGGGATCGACGAGCCCATTGGGGACAAACTCAGATGGGACAATTTGGACAACTCCAGTCCCAAAAGTGGAAGCAACCAGAGCTGATCGGTGACAAGAACGGGCTAATGGGAGGCAGCCTATGGGCATCAGCTTTGCAGTTTTGGTCTCTCACACCCCTTCCTTTTTGCTTAGTCTTCCAACACCCTTATAAACAGTTCCAGGCACTGAATCATTACTGTTTGAAATACCCATTGTCTTTTCTGTTTGTACTGACTTAATTCTGGTTACTATACTGACCAGCTAAAGAGGATTTTTTTTTCCCCTCAAAGACTCTAGCACTTCCTAGGAAAGGGACGTGTAAGTTAAGTTCAAGGAGCCATGACCCATGGGAGCATGTAAACGGGTGCCTCTTCCCAGTTACCATAAATTTCCCAATAAGCTCAGTGAAGTGCAGGGGGTGAGAGAGAAAAGAAAGCAGAGCAGTAACAAAGACTTACATAGATCCACTGAAGGGACCCTTAAAGCCACTGGCAACTCTTGATTACCTAGAAGAGGATTGTGTTACTCCACCGTTATCTAGAGTAATAGATCCACTAGAATGAATCTATATCAACCAAAGGACCTTATTAGACTGGATTATATACTATTCATTTGCACAGAGCTCACTAAGACATGCTTGTAGACACCCTCTGGAGAAGCTGGAAACCCAGTAGCTCCTTAGTCTAGAAGGCCAGATGCTTTAGCAGTTCCATTCTGACGCTGAAGGCCAAGAGGATTACGAGAAAGCCATGACCCACAAGGGGAAGCCAAAACAGTCCAGGTCTAATATCAGTAAGTAGGGCAGCAAAGGCAGCTACAGGGTAGGTGCATTTGCCAGCAGCAGGTGGTGGTAGGCAGGCAGAAAGCAGTAACCTTTCAGCTTTTCCCTCGGATATCCTAGATCTTGGCTGCCCTCTCTGAGGGAGATCTCTCCCCCTTAGTTAATCCTTTTAGGAATAGGGATGTGTCTCTTGGTCGATGTCAGAACACAGTTAATACAACTAAACATCTCAAGGACTCCTTCTTTAAAATTTACCTTAATATAAGAAAAACAAAACAAAACAAAAAACCCAAAACCAAACAAACAAAAAACCCAAATTCTGTATTACTGACCTTTTCTGCTTGCAGCTTTACCTTTAAGCTTCTTTTCAGTGCTATTTTATGTCCTAATATTGACATTAGTAACCTTTCATCCCTTTAGTATTCCCAAACAACATGTTTAATGTGTATCTTGACACTTAACCTGAATTATAGTCATGAGATCTCTAGAACTAGAGAAGAAAAATGAAAAACAAAAGCAAAGCAAAAAACAAAAACAAAACCCTGTCTCTTCTCAACTTACCAGTGACTGAGTTAGTAAGATGTTTTATTTTATTTTTTATTAATTATTTTATTCATTTAGATTTCAAATGATAGCCCCTTTCCCAGTTTCCCATCAGCAATCCCCCCATTTCATCCCCCTCCCTTTACTTCTATGAGGGCGCTCCTCCACCCACTTACCCACTCCTGCCTCACTTCTCTAGCATCCTCTTACAATGGGCCACAAGCCTCCACAGGACCGAAGGCCTCTCCTCCCGTTGATGCCAGATTGTAGGGCTGTTGGGCCCATGTCCGCTCCGCCACTGGGCACAGCCACTTGGGGAGGCAGAAAGCAGGGAGTTTGACTGTGGTTATCCCACCCCAACAGTTTATTACTGTCATGGCCAAAAATGGATGCGTAAAACCACACCCCACTTCTCAGGGTGGGCCTGAGACTAAATAAATTTTGCAGGGAGGAATGTCTGGGAAGGAAAGCTTATTGGCTAAGCCCTCCTGGCCTCTAGGTACCTCATTAGCATTGAGAACTCTGTCTTGAGCCTCTGTGACCACAGGCCACATCTCTTTTCCTACTGTCTTGGTCTGAGATCTTAGTGATGCCTTATCTACATGTGGAAGGGCTTGGAATGTTCCCCTTACTTGATTAACGGTGACAAATCTCTCTCTGGAGGCTTCAGCTACTTGACAGTAGCCTGGTGTTGGGGGCAGGAGAAGCTCCTACAGTCCCTTCAGGGTCCCAAGGGCTTCAAGCCTTTGGTTTGACTTTACCAGGTTTCCAAGACCCCACATCAGATAAGGTCATTCTCTGCTACATATGTAGCTAGAGCCATGGATTGCTCCATGTATAATCTTTGATTAGTGGTTTAGTCCCTGGGAACTCTGGGGGGTCCTGTTAGTTGATATTGTTGTTCTTACTATTGAGTTGTAATCTCCTTCAACTCCTTCAGTCCTTTCCATAGCAATTCCACTGGGGTCCTTGGACTCACATTGACTGGTTGACTGTATCTGCAACTATATTGGTCAGGTGCTGGTAGAACCTCTCAGGAAACAGCCATATCAGGCTCCTGTCAGCAAGCACTTCTTGGCATCAGCAATAGTGTCTGGGTTTGGTGTCTGCAGATGGGATGGATCCCTAGGTGGGGCAGTCTCTGAATGGCCTTTCTTTTAGTGTCTATATTTTATCCCTTTATTTCCTTTAGACAGACACAATTCTGGGTTAAAAATTTTGAAATGGGTGGGTACCTATCTACTAGAGGTGGTCTCTACAGGTTCTATCTCCCCTTTGTTGGGTATTTCAGCTCATGTCATTCCCATTGGGTCCTAGGAGCCTCTCACTTCCCTTGCATGTGGGACTTTCTAGTGGCTATCCCCAGTTCCCCATTCCCCAACAGCTTCATAATTCTATTCAATTTCCTGACCTTCTGTACTTCTTTTTTTTTAAGATTTATTTATTTATTTTATGTGTATGAGTACCCCACTCATACACTCATACGCTCTGACCTCACTCCATCAGGCGAGCTGTTTTCAGACACTCCAGAAGAAGGAGTCAGATCTCATTACGGATGGTCGTGAGCCACCATGTGGTTGCTGGGATCCGAACTCAGAACCTTCGGAAGAGTAGTCAGTGCTCTTACCCGCTGAGCCATCTTGCCAGCCCCAACCTTCTGTACTTCTTTCCTATTTCTTCACATACCTGATCCTGCCCCTCTTTTTCCCCTCCAACTCTTCTCTCTCTCCAAGATCCTGCCCTCCATCTACCTCCTGTGGTTATTTTGCACCCCCTTCTAGGTAGATTGAAATATCCACACTTTGTTCTTACCTCTTCTTAGACTTCATATGGTTTGTGGGTTATATCATGAGTATTCTGAGCTTTTGGGCTAATATCCTCTTATCAGTGAGTACATACCGTGTGAGTTGTTTTGTGTCTGAGTTACCTTACTCACGATGATATTTTCTAGTTCCATCTATTTACCTGCAACTTTCATGAAGTCATTGTTTTTAATAGCTGAATGTATCCATTCTTCTGTTGAGGGACATCTGGGTTGTTTCCAGCTTCTGGCTATTACAAATAAGGCTGCTATAGTCATAGTGGAGCATATGCCCTTATTACATGTTAGAGCATCTTTTGGTTATATACCCAGGAGTAGTATAGATGGGTCCTCAGGTAGATCTATTTCCAGATTTCCAGATTGATTTCAAGAGTGGTTGTACCAGTTCGCAATTCCAAGAAAAATGGAGGAATGTTCCTCTTTCTCCACATCCTCGCCAGCATCTGCTGTCACCTGAGTTTTTGATCTTAGCCATTCTGATTGGTGTGAGGTGGAATCTCAGGGTCATTTTGATTTGTATTTCCCTGATGACTAAGGATGTTGAACATTTCTTTAGGTGCTTCTCAGCCATTCAAGAGTACTCAGTTGAGAATTCTTTGTTTAGCTCTTTATCCCATTTTTAATAGGTGTATTTGATTCTCTGGAGTCTAACTTCATGAGTTCTTTGTATATTTTGGATATTAGCCCTCTATTGGGTATAGGCTTAATGAAGCCTAATCTGTAGATTGCCATTTTGTCCTATTGACAGTGTCCTTTGCCTTATAGAAGCTTTTGAATTTTGAGGTCCCATTGGTCAATTGTTGATATTAGAGCATAAGCTATTGGTATTTTGTTCAGGAAAATTTTCCCTGTGCCTATGTGTTCGAGGCTCTCTCTCACTTTCTCTTCTCTTAGGTTCAGTGTATCTGGTTTTATGTGGAGGTCCTTGATCTACTTGGACTTGAGCTTTGTATAGAGAGATAAGAATGGATAAATTTGGAGTTTTCTACATATTGATTGCCTGTTGAACCAGTACCATTTGTTGGAAATGCTGTCTTTTTTTCCACTGGATAGTTTTGGCTTCTTTGTCAAAGATCAAGTGTCCATAGGTGTGTGGATTTACTTCTGGGCCTTCAATTCTATTCCATTGATCTACCTGCCTGTCTCTGTACTAGTACCATGCAGTTTTTATCACTATTGCTCTATAATACAGCTTGAGGTCATTGATGGTGATTCTCGCTAAGAAGTTCTTTGATTGTTGAGAGTAGTTTTTGATATCCTGGGTTTTTTGTTATTCCAGATGAATGACCAAACCAGCTCAGTCAGTCTCAAGGGAGGGAGTGAGGATTGAAAAAGAAGAAAAACAATTAGACATTGTAACATGACTCTAGCCAGTGCTGAGGCCGAAGCAGGTTTATTTCTCTCCAGCCTACTTTTATATCATTCCAAGTATATCCAAAAAAAAATGGTCAGTGTTTAGATCGAAGACAAAGTAATCAAGGGAAGTAGTAAACAAACAGATCACACAAGATAGTAATTAAGTACAATAGTAAGCAAGGAGATAACATGATCACATGAGATAGTAATTCAGCAAAGTAGTAAACAAAGCCCCAAGGTCATTATTTCTGATATTCTTTTGGCGGGGGAGGTTCAAGACAATGTTTCTCTGTGTAGCCCAGGCTGTCCTGGAACTCACTCTGTAGACCAGGCTGGCCTGGAACTCAGAAATCCACCTGCCTCTTCCTCCCAAGTACTGATTAAAGGTATGTGCCACCACTGCCAGGCTGTTCCTGATATTCTTATCTGAGCCTAGTAACAAATACCAAATTTTTAGAAGTGGCTCCAAAAGCTTTCAACAGATGAATTTGAGAATTGCTCTTTCTATCTCTGTGAAGAATTGAGTTGGAATTTTGATGGAGATTGCATTCAATTTGTAGATTGCTTTAGGTAAGATGGCCATTTTTACTTGTTAATCCTGGCAATCCATGAGCATGAGAGATCTTCTGAGGTCTTCTTCGATTTCTTTCTTCACAGACTTGTAGTTCTTGTCATACAGATATTTCACTTGCTGCAAGATATTTTATATTATTTGTGAATATTGTGAAGGGTGTTGTTTCCCTAATTTCTTTCTCAGTCCGTTTATCCTTTGTGTAGAGGAAGGCCACTGATTTGAGTTAATTTTACATCCAGCCACTTTGCTGAAGTTGTTTATCAGCTGTAGGAGTTCTCTGGTAGAATATTGGGGGTTGATTAAGTATACTACTATATCATTGGCAAATAGTGATATCTTGACTTCTTTCCAATTTGTATCCCTTTGACCTCCTTTTGTTGTCTAATTGCTCTGTCTAGAACTTTGAGTACTATATTGAATAAATAGGGAGAGAGTGGGCAGCCTTGACTTGTCTCTGATTTTAGTAGGATTGCTTCAATTTTCTCTCCATTTAGTTTGATATTGGCTACTGGTTTGCTGTATATTATTTTTATTATGTTTAAGTATGTGCCTCGAACTCCTAATCCTTCCAAGACTTTTAACATGAAGGGGTGTTGTATTTTGTCAAAGGCTTTTTCAGCATCTAATGAGATGACTATGTGCTTTCATTCCTTTGAGTATGTTTATACAGTGGATTGCATTGATAGATTTCTAAATATTTTACCGTCCCTGCATCCCTAGGATGAAGCCTACTTGATCATAGTGAATGATCCTTTTGATATGTTCTTGGATTCATGTGAATGATCGTTTTGATGTGTTGTTGGATTCAGTTTTCAAAAATTTTATTGAGTATTTTTGCATCATTATTCATAAGGGAAATTGGTCTGAAGTTCTCTTTCTTTTTTTTTGTTTTTGTTTTTGTTTTTTGGTTTTTTTTTTCCGAGACAAAGTTTCTCAGTGTAGCCTTGGCTGTACTGGAACTCACTCTGGAGACCAGGCTGGCCTCTAACTCAGAGATCCACCTGCCTCTGCCTCCCAAGTGCTAGGATTAAAGGCGTGCGCCACCACCTCCCAGTTGAAGTTCTCTTTCTTTGTTGTGTCTTTATATGGTCTAGGTATCAGCATAACTACAGCTTCATAGAGAGAATTAGGCAGTGTTCTTTTTGTTTCTATTTTGTGGAATAGTTTGAGGAGTATTGGTATTAGGTCTTCTTTGAAGGTCTGATAGAATTCTGCACTAAAACCATCTGGTCCTGAGCTTTTTTGGTTGGGAGACTTTTAATGGCTGCCTCTATTTCCTTAGGGGTTATGGGACTGTTTAGATGGTTTATCTGATCCTGGTATAATTTTGGTACCTGATATCTGTCTAGAAAATCATCCATTTCATCTAGATTTTCCAGTTTTGGCTTTTGTAGTAGGATCTGATGATTTTCCTTTAATTTCCTCAGTTTCTGTTGTTATGTCTCTGTTTTCATTTCTGATTTTGTTAATTTGGATACTGTCTCTGTGCCCTCCAGTTAGTTTGGCTAATGGTTTATCTATCTTGTTGATTTTCTCAAAGAACCAGGTCCTAGTTTTGTTGATTCTTTGTATTGTTCTCTTTGTTTCTTCTTGGTTGATTTCAACCCTGAGTTTGAATATTTCCTGTTTTCAACTCTTCTTGGGTGTATTTGCTTCTTTTTGTTCTAGAGCTTTCAGATGTGCTATTAAGCTGCTGGTGTATGATCTCTCCAATTCTTTTATGAAGGCATTCAGAGCTATGATTTCTTCTTTTAACACTGCTTTCATTGTGTCTCATAAGTTTCAGTATGTTGTGCCTTCACTTTTGTTATATTCTAAAAAATCTTTAATTTCTTTCTTTATTTCTTCCCTGACCAAGTTATCATTGAGTAAGGAGTTGTTCAGCTTCCATGTGTATGTGGGCTTTCTGTTGTTTTTCTTGTTATTGACCAATCAGAATGGCTAAGATAAAAAACTCAGGTGATAGCAGATGCTGGCGAGGTTGTGGAGAAAGAGGAACACTCCTTCATTGCTGGTAGAATTGCAAGCTGGTACAACCACTCTGGAAATCAGTTTGGCGTTTCCTTCAGAATTTGGACATAGTACTACCAGAGGTCCCAGATATACCACTCTTGGTCATACATCCAGAAGATGCTCCAACATGTAATAAGGACACATGCTCCACTATGTTCATAGCAACCTTATTTATA
>NW_022196896.1:74699398-74701378 GCF_008632895.1 Mastomys coucha | reverse complement strand
TTGGCCCTGTGAAGGTTCTATGCCCCAGTGTAGGGGAATGCCAGGGCCAAGAAGTAGGAGAGGGTGGGGTGGTGAGCAGGGGGAGGTGGGAGGGAACAGGGGATTGTTTTAGTTTTTTGGGGGGGGGGTAACCTGGGAAAGGAGATATTGTAAATAAAGAAAACATCTAATAAAAAATAAAATATAAAAAAAGATGGTGATCTGATAAGTTGCATAGGATCAATTCAATCTTCTTGTATCTGTTGAGCCTTGTTTTGTGACTGATTATATGGTCAGTTTTGGAGAAGGTACCATGAGGTGCTGAGAAGAAGGTATATATATTTTTTTGTTTTAGGGTGAAATGTTCTGTAGATATCTGTTAAATCCATTTGATTAATAACTTCTATTAGTTTCACTGTGCCTCTATTTAGTTTCTGTTTCCATGATATGCCCATTGGTGAGAATGAGGTGCTAAAGCCTCCCACTATTATCGCATGAGTTTCAATATGTACTTTGAGCTTTAGTAAAGTTTCTTTTATGAATATGAATGCTGGATCTTACTTATATATCCAGTGTATTAGCTTATGTGTTTTTATTGGGGGAATGATTCTATTGATGTTGAGAGATATTAAGGACCAGAGATCGTTGCTTCCTGTTATTTTTGTTGTTAGAGGCAGAATTACTGTGCATGTGTGGCTCTCTTTTTTGGGGTTTGTTGTAAGAAGATTCATTTCTTGCTTTTTCCTGGATGCAGTTTCCCTCCTTGTATTGGACTTTTTCTTCTATTATCCTCTGGGTTAGTGGAAAGATGCTGTTTAAATTTGGTTTTGTCATAGAATATCATGTTTTCTCCATCTACAGTAATTGAAAGTTTTGCTGGGTATGGTAACCAGGGCTGGCATTTTTGTTCCCTTAGTGTCTGAATGCCATCTACCCAAGATCTTCTGGCTTTTAGAGTCTCTGTTGAGAAATCTTGTGTAATTCTGATAGGTCTTCCTTTATATGTTACTTGATCATTTTCCCTTAACCTCTTTTAATATTTTTTCTTTGTTCTGTGCATTTGGAGTTTTGATTATTATGTGACAGGAGGAATTACTTTTCTGGTCTAATCTATTTGGCATTCTGTAGGCTTCTTGTACATTTATGGGCATCTCATTCTTTAGGTTAGGGAAGTTTTCTATAATTTTGTTGAAGATGTTTACTGGTCCTTTGAGTTGAGAATCTTTGCTCTCTTCTATACCTATTATTCTTAGGTTCATTCTTTTCATTGTGTCCTAGACTTCTTGAATGTTTTGAGTTAGGAGCTTTTTAGTTTTTGTATTTTCTTTGACTGTTGTGTCAATGCTTCTATGGTATCTTCTGCCCCTGAGATTCTCTCTTCTATCTCTTGTATTCTGTTAGTGATGCTTGTATCTGTGATTCCTGTTCTCTTTTCTAGGTTTTCCATCTCTAGGGTTGTTCCCATTTGTGATTTCTTTTTTGTTATCTCTTTCCATTTGGATCTTGGATGGTTTTGTTCAATTCCTTCACCTGTCTGGTTGTCTTTTCCTCTATTTCTTTAAGACATTTATGTGTTTCCACCTTAAGAGCTTCTACTTGTTTACATGTGTTCTCCTATATTTCTTTAAGATAGTTATTTATGTCCTTATTCATGAGATGGGATTTTATATCTGAATCTTGCTTTTCAGGTGTGTTGGGGTATCCAGGGCTTGCTACGGTGGGAGAACTGGGTTCTGATGTTGCCAAGTCGCATTGGTGTCTGTTGCTTATGTTCTTGCATTTGCCTCTTGCCATCTGGTTATCTCTGGTGTTAACTGGCCTTGCTATCTCTGACTGGAGCCTGCCTCTCCTGTGAGCCTGGTTACGTTGGGCCTCCTTTGGTCAGGTTGCCTCTGGGTATGGGATGGGGTTTGGAGAACCTGATCTGTGAGCCTGACTGTGTCAGAATGCATCGGGGTCAGGCTATCTCTGCTTGTGTGTGTGTGTGTGTGTGTGTGTGTG
>NW_022196896.1:74690088-74699118 GCF_008632895.1 Mastomys coucha | reverse complement strand
GGGAGGACTGGAGCACAGGATCAGCTCCCAGGTGCAGTTGCAAACCTGAAGGAATGTATATCTCTGGCTGGGGGGAGTTCCTGCTTCCTGTGTGTCCTGGGGAGGGGGGATTTCAATTAGGCTAGGTATTGGGATCGGGGCTGGTGCCTCACCTGTCATCCTAGGTGAGTCAGAACTCCTGTAAGATGTTTTCTTCATCCTGTTTCTAATCTAAGATCAACAGAATAAATGATACAAAGATATAGCACGTACATATATCCTGGAGAGTTAGAAAAATACTCTTTTCCTATTTGCATTTCAAGATATTCATGGCATTTCTAGAAATGTTAATGACCTAATTCAATAACATGTAACTCTATGCCATATTTAAATTAGTTGTGGGAAAACCACACGCATCTCTACTGATTATGTTCAAGCCATAGTGAGCACTGATTTCTGAGCACTGCTTTGCAGTCCAAGGTCACAACCTCAGAAGCTCTAGGTCATCTTCTCAGAACCATATGCACTTCACAGTGCACAAGAATGATCATTATAGAGTATGACCAGTCTTTTTCCCCCTCCCCTAGAGCCATGTGCAAATGGAGCAGATGAGGCGAAGGCTTGTGTGTAGAGTGCCTGGGTGGACATAGGCTTTTCCAGTACTCCTAGGGATGGGTAAAGCAACTGCGCATGTTTCTGACCTATTTGTTAACATCATCGTTGAAATGAAATTCCCCTCAGAAAAGCAGGTGCAGCTATTTTTAAGCCTCAGATTGCTCTTTCCTTACAGTGGGCAGGTGACTGGCTGGAAATGACTCAGTGCCAGAGTATGAGCTGCAGCTCATCTCCCCTGTGGGTACATGACAGGATGCACAATGGTGGCCAGTGACGCCCAGCTTGTATTCACAGTCATTGTGGAAGTGATACCTTTTTAGTGGCTTTCAGTGTAGTGGGTTCCATTAATATTTGTCTGATAAACTGTGCTTCCAAAGTAGACAGAGTACATTTGTAGATACACAGGTTTTATAGTTAATGTAATCACACCACAGTTAAGTATTCCAGATTCTAACCCAACGATTGCAGCTATTTTACTATGGACTCCTTTTCCTCAGTAATTTAAATAGAAGTTCTTATCCAAAATTTTTAATGTTCATTTGCTATATCCTTCTCCCAGAGCCCTGGGTTTACCCTTGATGCCAATATGATCACACTCCCCTGAAATTATCTGTGTACTTCTCAGTGTTTCCTTTACTGATCCGTGTGCACACATTCCTCTGTTCAGTTTGATCAGTTGTCTATTGTGACAGTGGAGGGGCACAGAGAGCTCCACATTTGGTACAGCCATTACTACCAAGGCTCTGTACTATCTGACTAAATGTCATCTCTAGTAGACAATGTTCAACCTGCTCACAGACTTTCATGTTTTCCCAGTGTTGGGACATTGCTGAGAATACACATCAAACACAAAACAATCCACCAGTCAAGAATCTGCCTCAATAAGCTGCATTCTTTCATAAAAATAAAGCTCAGAGGGCAGAGAGATGGTTCTGTGGGGAAGAATGCTTGTTGTACAAGGATCACAACGTGCATCTGACCTCCCAGCACATGTGTAAAACAACTGGGAGTGGCTGTGTTCACCTGCCAGAAGGAAAGACGGGTGGTCACTGGGGCTTAAATGGTCACCAGCCGAGCTCCAGGTCCAAAGCAAGACCATGACATAGGGAATAAGGCAAAGAGTGATGGAGTAGAATACTTGATATCTTCCTCTGGCCTCTATGTGTATATATGCACACACACACATACACACACCCAAACACACTTAAAAAAAAAAAAACCTTCAGGTTTTATTAATTTAACATCTGGCTACAGAGGTGCAGCTGAGCCAGAGATTTTGCCGTACTATGGAATTTACCTTTCCTCTGAAAAAGATGACCTTTTGCACTCTGAGAACAAACAAAGAAATTGATATTTCCTACCTCTCTTTCTAGTACAATAAGAAAGTTTTCTGATTTGAGACCAAGAGGTCACATAGGAAAAAAAAGCAAACACCCAGAAGGCTGGGAGTGGGTAGAGATGTTGCAGAGAGGGTGCACACACATCAGTGTAGAACAACTCACTGGGACATGGGATGAAGTCGTTAGAATTTTCCACATCTGGTCTTAAGTGGGCCTTTAAATGTGTTATTCATAGGTACATTCTGTGATATGCACAACATGTCAATAAAACAAGCAAACATCCAGTAAGTTGGGGGAACAAGATCCAGGGCATTTGAAGATCTCTGTTCTGGAAGATAGAGCTTATTAACTATAGATGAAAGTTTTCTGTCTCACAGGAATCAAAACTCTTGCCCAGAATTTACTCTAACTCCTATTTAGCTGAGTCTCCCATCCTCTGGAAGGAACAGCAAGAGAAGGCCTTGACATTACGTTCACAGACACACATGAAAGGGAGCAAGAGTCACCAAGTCTATTTTTACTATGGAAGAACAGACTCTAAACCTTTAATTCTGCCTTGGGGAGGCAGGCTAGGAAAGTTCTACAGAAGAGGATCATCTGAAGAAGCCTGGCATTGGAGGGGGTAGAATTTTACTGCAGACAGATCTTTTAAAGAGGGAGAAATAGCACATGTAAAAGAGAAATGCAGGGCTTCCTTGCTAAGCAGTTTGAGAATCCATATGGCTAAAGCAACAATTCCCGGGCAGGCAGGAGTAACTCAGACAGAATGGCTGAAGCAGTGGGCATAGGCCTTGGAGGTCCTGCTAAGGAAGTTTAACGTTCTTCAGAGAGCGTGAGAAAAATATTGAAGTTGTTTTGTTTTTTCAGCTAGAAACTCACTTTTTCCAAAGTTTACATTTGGAAGATTAACTTGGCAGTATCGTCAGTGTGACTGAGAAGAGAACAATTAGGGGATTGATTGTGTCAGCCAGATGGAAACTATGATGGCGTAGATGACAGCTCCGATGGTGAGAGTCTCAGAGGTCACACTGAGGACCATTGCAGACATGGACTTGGAAAGACTGAGTCAGGCCTTTGAACCTGAGGGTCTAGGGTCAGAGTGTTGGAGGAAGAGCAGCAGTACTATTAATGAAGCTGCAGAGAAGACAGGCTAGGATGAGAGGTGAGAAGGGTGTGATGTATAGGTCAGGTGTCCTGAGATGATGGGGATTGTTGTGCCAGGACCTCACTGAGTTTGAGAGTTCACTAGGACTTGGCACAGAGGAGCTCTCAGGGTACTCATTACAATAGAGGCCTATGAAGCAAAGTCACCAGAGGAAAGAGGCCTCCAACGAAGTCTGAAGGAATCAAAAATGGGTATACAAGAGTCTCCAACTCCTGGGTCTCAGGAGACATGTGACAACACACAGGAAATGCTGTCTGCCTGCCAGAGAATAGCATCAGCATCGCCGTGTGCAAGGTTTTCAGTGACAAAGGATCATACAGGAATCCTTGACAATTTCAGGCTCCCAGAGGGAAAGTGGGTGTTTGACATAAACCGCATTGCTTTGGAAACAGTTTAGTGCTAGCACACTATGCTTATCAGTTCTGGGAATGGTACAAACCCCATTGAAATCCAAGTTCCAGACACTAGCCAAGGGCTGCACTTGTGAGCAAACATTTCATGGGATACCAGCCTCGGGCTGTGGTAATGTCCTAACATGAACGTGTTCCTCTGAACATCCCCTTGTATGGAAAGAAGGAAAAGAACTGGGCAGAAAGAAAATGATGTCATTGAAACAGTTATAACCAAGACCCCAGGCAATCCCAGAGAGTGCTGTATGGCCGTCAAAGATGTCTAACTTGAGGTCAGGGGTCAGACTTTCCTATCTTTAACACTGACCAGGGGTTAATGACTCCCTGAAGCTTCCCAGACCACTCCTGGGAAGACAAAAGGAAGCCAGCAACCTTCCCACGGGTGGGCGAGTCTTTCTCTGTGTAGTAAGCATGCCCCAGCATCCAACAGAGGAGGTACTGAAGAGGGTCATCAGCTGTACAAATTGCTCCATTACTTTTTTTTTTCTAATAGGAGTCGATTCCTTTGGAGACTCTGAAGTTTTGGTAGAAGAAATTAATTCCACGAGCTCTCAGTCCAAACAAGAAGCACTCAGAGCACAGTATTTTTGAAGCATCTTGGCACCTAGGAGCCTGAGAGCAGCCATGACTCTTTTTCAGGAGACCATGAGATAGTTTCACTAACCACAGATGTTTGCCTGAATCTTGACCTCTCTCACAGCCACTTGGGCAAACTCTTTATTGGATTGCTTCAATCCACGCATGCAAGGGAATCTGTTCGACAGGGGCAGCAGCATCCTCACTTTGGGATGAGAATGGAAGTTTCTAATGCAATGAAACCCAAACATCACTTTGTTGGACAATGTCTTCCTAGTGTCTTCAGGGCTGGAGAGATGACTCAGCAGTCTAGAACCCTGGCTGTTCTTCCGGAGGACTTGGATTTGATTCCCAGCACCCACATGGTGGCTCACAACTGTCTGTATTTCTAATTCCAGGGGATCCAACTCCCTCTTCTGATCTCCATGGTACATGCCAGCAAAAACCTACTCACATAAATTAAAATTAAATAAACTTTTTTTTTAAAAAAAGCCTCAGGTCCTTTGATGTCATGCAAATTCCAGAAGAACTATTTCAATTACTAAGAAATGAAGTTTCCGTCCAGGTGGGACCCACGTTCCTGCTGCTGCTGGGCAGTACGGGCGGGCTGAGCTCTTGGGAGTCTGCTCTCCTGTTCTCTTCTTTTGACTGCATCAGCAAATCCCTCTCCCAGAAGATAGAGCCAGGGCCGTGGGTATGCTTCAAGGATAGCAGAAAATATGTTACAATTAAAGTACTTGAAAGTTTGAGAGCATGCACACAGTTTCCGGAATTAGTAGCAAAGGAGTCACTAACACGTAAGAACAAGATTATGGGGGTCTGCAACTACCACGTTGGGAATTTCAATATTCTGCTGTTGAAAAACACTGTTGATTTTGGAAATATCATTAATCACTTCCTGAAAGAACAAATAATGGGAGCTTTCTTTCCAAGTTTCCAAGAAATGTTGTCTAAGGACAGAGGGCCTTTGGGAATATCAGAAATGCTTAGAGGCCTTTGCTGAAGAACAGTCTCCCTCACCACTTGAGAAATTCTAAGTTCTAACAGATGTTGTGTTCCTCCTGAGTGGCCAGGCACTAAAGAAAAGGTGTATCCCTTCTTGTCCATTCTAATAGGCTCTGTTGGTCAGAAACACATTCCTCTGATGGTCAGTGATGAGAATCACAACTTGAAAATCTGGCTTTTAAAGCAAAGACATTTTATCAGGAAGTTAGCGTCTACCAAAGCCATCACTTCTGTCACCTACTGTTTAGAAGTCCTGGAAACTCAGAAGTGCAAGATTCATGCTTGCAAGAGATGCTTGTCAGCTTGAGAGAGACCAGGGGGTGGTCAGCACCACACCCTGGCCCTCCCAAAGTCCCTCAATGTTTTTCAACCTTATGTAGTCCAACCATAAAAATGTTCAAGCTGTAACTTGAAAGAGTTTGTTTTAAAGCTATGAATAAGTAAACTCCTCCTATGATAGAGTTGAGATGGATTGACCTTTCCAAACAAGTGGGAGGAAAGCAGTATAGCTGTGAGACATTGAATACAATAAAATCCTTATACCCAAACTTGAAATCAGGCTAGTATTCTGTCTCTTGAGCCAGGTTGTTTAAGTTTTACCCAAAGATATATATACTCTGTAGAGCCTCAAACATTCTCTTTCATAGAGGTCATGAAGTTGCACTGAATCTAAAACTAAAACTAAATGAAGAAATACCTACAATACAGTGGTCAAAGAGAAGCTGCAATTCCTGACACATTCCTTCACTAATGATTAAGACCCATCTTTCAGTTCAACTCAATGCTGTCTTATTGGAAAGAAGGCAAAACTATAATGTTTAAACTTTGAGGTTACATAAAAGTAATATTGCTGTTTATGGTATCCTTGTTTCCTTTTGCACAAAAGATAGTAGAAGGGATCAGATTGTGGGGGGCTTAGAGGTCCTGACTTCCACACTGGCAGTTATTCAAGGGAAAAATGCTAACATGCTCACACGCTCTCTGTCTACTGTCCCTTTGTTCTGACTGGTGTCATCTGTGCTTCATACACTAGGAAGGTGTCTAAAGAGAGCATGTGAGAAACTGGTGGAATTGTCTTGAGACTTTGACCATGCCTGGGATGATGTCTCTGGTGGCAGATCTCAGAGTTCTGAGCTTCTAGCTAGGCAGCTCAGCTGTGTCCTTTAACCTGGGCAGTTCTTGTTTCTTATGGTCATACAGATCTGAGCCTTAATAACTCAAGCAAACTTTCGCTGGTGAAGCAATGAACTGGTCTCACATGTTTTCATTGCACCGGATTATGGGGTGACAGAGTGACAACTAAACATTCTGTTCAAACATAACAAATATAAGATGCTGAATCTGTACTATTAGAAAAAATCACAGGCTTCAATTGTAACACCCTGGAAATGTGTTTGTGAAAGTAAAGTAAAGCCAAGTAAAATAGCAACATTTAATGAGACAATGAGTTTCTGTGTAGTGATATTAGAGCATTTTATAATGCATTCATTTCACCAGGTAGGAGAGCCTGGTGACTGGTAGAATTAAAGCGTCTTGGAGGTCTACTGGCTCATTGCCTTTAAGTACTGGTATTTTCCACCGATGCCCATGAACCTTACCACCTATTCTAACACCAAATCTCCCAACCATCAATGTAGCTACTCATCATCTGGATGCTATACTCCAGAAACCATGGATTCTGAGAGCTGCTCTCAATAAACCACCCTGCAACCATTCCTGCTGCCCCTGGCTTAAGCTTCCCTGATGTCTTCAGACCCACCAGCATGCTTTGCCTTGTATCTTGTGCATTATGTTCACAGGCTTAGAGTCTCCCCCACTGCCGATGTCTATGTAGGCTCTTGACTGAATGAGTTGGCCATGTTGTAACTCAACTACCCTGTGAATACTTATAACGTTAGCTCTGTGAGAATCATGTAGGGCTCTTTGTCTTGAATTTCAGCCTCCTGACACTCACCCTTGAATGTTACCACCTTTCCTTTGCTCTTGCACATCATTTTAACTTTTTGCACATCCTCTAGACAGCTTTCCTTGACCGCTCCCCCCATTCTATTCCCATTGTCCAACCAAGTCATGTGCCCCTCCCATGTCATGCTTATCAGCATCCACTGAATCATTTTGCATCAACCTGTCCCACCAGACTTATCCCATCACATGCACTTAAAACTCCTACCATGTTCAGAACACTAGCATGCAGCTGGGGAAAATTATCTATCAAAGCCCATTTCATAGTGGAGCATTGAGTATATCACATTATTTGATGATTCCTGTACTAGAGTGGAAGTACATCAGTGGTATAGCTACTGTCACTGAAGCACCATCATCGAGTCAGAACATGGGACGTCTGACCAGCAGAGGTCAGGGGCTGCTTATAGTCACTTTCTGGATCTCTATTACTAACAATAAGGTCTCAGTCAGCTTATGTTTGTTAGCAGGGCTTCCTCAGCCATTGTAGCTTTTTTTCCAAGGGATTTTATGTAAACCACTTAACATACTCTTATAAGAGTATCTTATAAGAGCACCCTTGATAAATCAACACAGAGTATGAAAAGCCCTCTCTTAGGTTGTTGGTAGGGTTGTCCAAGAGATTCACCAGATAGGCTATTGCTATTGCCCTTGGCTGTTCCTCAGAGGTAAAAGATTAAGTCCTTATTGCTGAAGATACCAAGTACTTCAGACACAGTGCCCAGAGTTCTGGGCTGGAAATGGTCTGCATGCCCCCTCTCTTCTTTGAAAACTAGCTTTTACAGTACCAGAAGGCAGCATGGAAGCTTCCAAAGGAAAGGAACAATCAATAGCCCTACTCTGGTATGATGTCTATGAACCATATCAGTGACTAGCCATTCTACAATAATGCTAAGGGTACAGTCATGGCATGCATACCTTGATGGTAGTCAAAGGCTCCCTAATTGGACTTAAGACTTACTCAACAAGAGGGAAATCATTCTTAGTACTGGAAATGTTGCCAACTCCCCAGGGCTAGTAACTTGGTGGGTCTTGAAGGCAAACCTACAACCACCATTTTACTAAACCCACATAATCTCTAACTACATGCTAAATATTTGTATTTATACCCACAGATAAGTGTAGTCCTCATTTATCAAGCAACCTTTACTTGGCAACTGATGGAGACCATTATAGAAAACTATACCAGTAAAAAAAAAAAAAAAAAAAAAAAAAAAAAAAAAAAAAAAAAAAAAAAAAAGTAGAGCTGTCAGGCTCTGTCCCAGTAGACACATCTATACAATTCCCACTCTTAAGGCTCAGGGAACATCGGGAAAGAAGAGGCAGAAAGATTCTAAGAGCCAGAGGATCAGGGAGGTTGTTTTGTTTTGTTTTGTTTTTTTGTCAAATGCTGTCTCCTAGTAACATCTTTGAAGATTATGATCTCAAAAACACTCATAGAATCTCATCAACCTGACTACATAATTGTGAGTTGTACAAGGACAATGCCAGTGGGCATGCCACCTTTGAGGGGGGAGGTAGAAGAGGATTCAACCTACACAAAACTAAGGAATGCTGAAAGTGGGGGAAGGGCCACTCTAGGGGAAAGCCCGCCAGCTGATTGTCCAGTATCAAACTAGTCAGCCTTAAAATGTACACACTGAGCCAGGCAGTGGCGGCACACGCCTTGAATCCCAGCACTTGGGAGGCAGAGGCAGGCGGATTTCTGAGTTCGAGGCCAGCCTGGTCTACAGAGTGAGTTCCAGGACAGCCAGGGCTACACAGAGAAACCCTGTCTCAAACACCCCCCCCCCCAAAAAAATGTACATACTGAGCAAGTTATACTTGTAAATAGATGTCCCAAATGCATGGGACAACAAGTAATGAAAATGAGGCCATGAAATTTTGAAAGACAGTACCAGGCGGTGGTGGCACACGCCTTTAATCCCCCAGCACTTGGGAGGCAGAGGTAGGCGGATTTCTGAGTTCAAGGCCAGCC
>NW_022196896.1:74670142-74690078 GCF_008632895.1 Mastomys coucha | reverse complement strand
AAAAAAAGACAGTAAGGAGGGCGTATATGATAGGATTTTGACGGAGAAAAGGGAAAGAAGAAATGATGTAATTGTATTATAATCTCAAAAATATAGATAATGAAACAAGTACAATAAAAGAACACCTTTGAAAAAAAAGTCTCTAAAAGGAAAATGTTTATCCTTTAACCATTTTAACCATTGTGACAAGGAGCTTGCTCCATTATTGGATGGTCATTCAAGATGTGATTGAAGCAATAGTGCCTTGACATATATTGATTCTGTGAACAAAAGTTAGCACCCACTACAATCCCAGTGGCCTTTATTATGCTTAATAACCTTGGGACGTTCTTAGCATACTCTTGTATGTGCTCTCAAGATCGGGCCCAGATGATGTAATGAGTGATTATGAGACCGTCACTACCAGGCAAAGATCCTCTCAGATGGTATCCAGAGGTGATACTCTTTCCCCTCATTCTCTTTAAGACCCTGAGCTGTTGAGGTGAGGATATGTGAAAGGAAAGAGAAAAACAGAAAATCTGTCACTGGCGAACCTGGGGGCATTCCTCTTCAGAAGGAAGTGCCCCAGGAGTCTCCCTTCCTAGGGCATTCACCAAGATGACTCCAGGTCCCCAATCCTGCCCTTGGACTGGCCTCTGTGGCTGATTGGCAAGCTTGGCCTAAGGGCTCCCTTAGGTTTTGCAGTGATTCCTCACACCAGTGGTTCCCCTGAGATCCACGGTCAGACTTGCCTGTTGTCAGTTTGTAGCTGATGAAATAGTGGCTACCACATCTGGCTTACTGAGCAACCCTTTCCCACAGGAAATGCAAACACAATATGAGTTTTTTTGTTTTTTTGTTTTTTTTTCCTACAAGCATTCCCCTTCAACTCTGTCCTGTGCACAGCTTTTCCCCTGTGTCCCTGACAGCAGTTGTATTTGACAGCTAGGGTGCTGGCCACTCTCCAAGGATAGAAAGCCCAGTCCAGTCTAGATCACTTTAAAACTTCATTCTCGCTCCATTGCAAATGGGACATGTTGCCAATCCTCCAACTCCACATGGAGACTGAGAAGAGGGACAGGACAGGGGGAGAGGAGGAGGGAGATAGAAGAAAGGGAGAGGGAGAGAGGAGGGAGAGGTTTTTCTTATGTTCCTGAGAGAATGTGGTCTCTCTGGCCATGACTATCCAGTTGTAGTGCCTATCTCTGTGGCAGATATGCAAACCCTGGCTTCTTCACTTGTACCTATGTGAATTTTTCTAAAGTTCCACTGAGGACTTGCTCTTTCACAGCGGTCCCCATCTGCTTCAAATTTTGCCAATTAGTTGGGTTTTGCCAAGAGGGTCCATTTTGGCGTACAAGCGATACAAGCCTTTCATTATGCCTCTTTGATCATGGTAAAATCACATCTCTGTCACCAAAAGCTCAGGGTTAGGTATAGAAGATGCAGCATGCTGATGTTTCTGTTCTGCCTTTGATTGCAGTTCCCTTCTTTACCTGCCAGATGTGACATATGACTAGGCCATAAGGGCCCAGGAAAACCCCTCATCACTGTGCAGTAGCCAAGGATGTAGATGTCTTTCTAGAGTGGTCCCCTCCCAGCCTCTGTCTACTTAGGGAGACCAGAGGTAGCCAATTTTTAACAACCCTTAAGGATTTGAACTTAGGACCTTCAGAAGAGCAGTCAACCACATGGTGGTTTAAGGGGGCTAAATCTTTCCTTAACCAGTATCCAGCAGCTCATACCACAGGAAGACCATTTGCTTGGCCTGGGCTCCCATATCTTCATTTCCAAGGTAATCTGAACCTTGTAAAGTTGTGGAATAAATGCATGCCAAATTACCGATGTCTTTTCTGAAAATATAGTGCACCATAGTTGTGATTCTAAGATCAAAATTTACTGTTACTCTAATTTTCTAGAACAGTCCATGACAGAAAGCTACTTCAGCATGTATATCATGCACTGCTGAATGCTGTATCTCATCAAATACTTAGGCTGTCAGAATTAAATTGCTGCATTTCTCAAAGATATGTGTGACAGTGCGGGTTGCAAAAATACACCACTGAAAGAAACAGCATTGATCCATGAGGTTGTTGTTTAACCCCACGCCCGCCCCAAGAGTTGTGAAATCAGACCCTTAACTCATGAGAGTAGTAGAGGTGGCCTCTTTCCCCTCAGTACCATGATCAGGAGAGCTAGTCCTCATTCTGACCCCCACCTTTGAAGGATTTGCCCAGTGCTGGCAACTTGTACTGAGTTGTCTGGCTCGGCAGTCCCTCTGCTTGTGACTTCTCATAGACCATACCCTGGTTCTCCTCTGGCTGTTCTAAGTATGCAGCTGAGGATCTCAGGCAATTTCTGAGCTGGCTTCCATCCTTAAGAGAGTCCTGAAATGTGCTTTCTTTAAAAATATCTCTTTGAGCTGCACATAGTGACATAGGCCTGTGATTCAACTACTAGAAGGAAAGGCAGGAGGAGCACAGCTGGAGGGCAGCGGAGGCTGCCGAGTGGGTTCAGGGGCAGCTTGGGCAAATTGGTGAGGCCGGGAGACAGAATAAAAAGTAGACAGAGGGCTAGTGACAGTTCATCTATGAATGAAAATGACCCGTCTGCCACAGGGCACTAGCATGTTACACAGCAAACTGGAAACACAAGTTGCTTGCACAGGTGACAAGCTAGAATTTAGAGAGTCTGATATACAATTCTTATTGTTTCACTGATTTTATAAACTAAACACAAAGTTAGCCTAAGATAAACCTTCTGAAGCCACTAATGAACTGCTGTCTCTGTGAGCTGTAGATTTTTCATCTTTCTTATTTTGATGTTGTTTCTTGATTATAATAGTTGTTATCAAAAGAAATTGGTGCTGTTTAAACATGTCTCCTAATTAGCCAATTGTCTTCTGAGAGATTCATGTTAAGAGTGTTCTGAGGAAGAACTGTTGGTACTTAACATCTGTGGGTGGTGTTGTAGCCCATCTCACACCAGAGGTTCTTCATGGGCCATCTACCTAAATCCTTCAGAACCTCTGACCATGACTGGTTAGCACCATCTTGGCTCCATATTTTGGCCCTCAGTCTGACCCTGAACCTCCACACCCATCTGGATACTGGACTTAGCATCTGAGAGTCTTAAAAGCAAAGTTCTCATGTCTGGGCCTGGAGCATCAACCAGATGAGAAGAGATGCACAGTTCCTGAGCACTAACTGCCATGGGCTGGCCAGTCTGGGCCTCCCTCAACCCATGGGGGAAACAGGGTCCTAGTCAGGTAGACAAGGCGTTGGCGAAGAAATGACAAACAGATACAATACAGGGAAGTGTGGTATCTGAGTGTAATTTGTACAAAGTGAAAATCAGGCTTATATAGTATACAGAAACAGGGCAAATAATAGAAGTCATGTAGGTAGGTGTACTGGATGGTTTTATGTGTCAACTTGACACAGGCTGGAGTTATCACAGAGAAGGGAGCTTCAGTTGAGGAAGTACCTCCATGAGATCCAGCTGTGGGGCATTTTCTCAATTAGTGATCAAGGGGGTAGGGCCCCTTGCGGGTGGTGCCATCTCTGGGATAGTAGTCTTGGGTTCTATAAGAGAGCAGGCTGAGCAAGCCAGGGGAAGCAAACCAGTAAGGAACATCTCTCCATTGCCTCTGCATCAGCTCCTGCTGCCTGACCTGCTTGAGTTCCAGTCCTGACTTCCTCTGGTGATCAACAGCAATGTGGAAGTAAGCTGAATAAACCCTTTCTTCCCCAACTTGCTTCTTGGTCATGATGTTTGTGCAGGAATGGAAACCCTGACTAAGACAGCAGGTAGTGGTCACATCAAAGTCAGTAAGATCAAACAGCCAGGTGCAAGGCATAGGAGCAGTGGTGTCCTTCTTCTTGGGCTATTTTGGCAGCCCCAAGTTAAAGTCTCAGGGTCTTTGTGAGGCAAGCAGCTGGAGGTCCTTGAGAATATCCTTGGCTATAACATAGATAATTAGTGATGGAAGCCCTACAACTTCTCTCTAGTTAGTAAAGCAATTCTGTCTTGTGTGGGACTGCTCTGATAATAAGTGCCTAACTGCTAGCTCTAACTCTTGAGGTACTCTGTCTGGTAAGACAGCTTCTTTGTAAAACTTCCAAGCTAATTACAGCTAGGAAATCAATTAGGATTATTGAAACATGTTGGAGGCCAGGAAATAATGTTTAATCTCGGTTTTAGCTAATAACGAAATATTTCTTAGGGCACCTTTATGGCTGAATAAAGAAAGCATGCAGATCTCTCCACAGACTTTAGCAGAGACCAATCTGGAACACACCTGAGCTAGAAGATGTCAGCGACTGACTACCTCAGGAGACTGACTCCTTTTGACGTGTACTCGATCAGGTCTGTGATCAGGTTTTTAGGCCTGTCATACAGACACAACCGAAGTAGACGAGTGCTGTGTGACAACTAACCACACTGTATGGGAGTCTGCAGTTTTGCCCAGTTCTGGCCTTTTATGGGATGGGTGGATACTGTATGGTTTGGATGTATGGCATCTTCCATGCAGTAAGGGCTTCTCCAGCTAGTAGCTATTCAGAGATAAATGGACCATGAAGAACCAACCCCATCAGTGCAATACTCCACTAAAGAGTGATAGTTTGAGGGCATCTTGAGGAAGTAGTGAAAGCATAGGAGACAGGACTAGTTAAAGGATGCAAGTTGCTGGGGGTGCGGCATGCTCTGCAAAGGGTCTATTTTGTTACCGTCATCTCTAGTTTCTCTCTGTTTCTCATCTGCCAGAAGAAGGTGGGTGACTTGGCTCCATCAAATACCTCCTGACGGGTTTTCTTTCTCAGAATGATCAGCCTCGAAGCTGCAGAGCCACAGGCACCTGAACTAAAACTTGTAAAACTGTGAGCTCCTATGGTGCCTCCTCCCTGAGTGCTTGCTTTCTTCAGGTGTGCTATGACCATGATGGAGAGTGACTAACTCGGGCACCACGTAGGTGTGATCCGTGACACCCACGGGCTTCTTAAGTCTAATCCACGGGTGAGCAGATAAAGACAGATCCTTCTCCCTTTGGGAGACTTGATCCAATCTGGTTTAGGAGAAAGGATTTGCAGGAAATAGGATTCCTTCCCATCTGGTGGTTCTATATCTTATTCTTATCAGTGCTTGCAACTATAGAACAAAGTTATTTTGGGGTAGGATTTGTAGTGTACAGCGTGATTCCCTCAGGGTGAGCAAGCAGGGCTATTTATAGCTGCCTCATTTTGTTGCTTTAATTTATGTATCTGAAAGAGTCTTCTCTAATTGTGGGTGATTATGAGGAGGGAACTATGTTCTTTGTGAGCCTCAGGGGATTGTTTGTGGGCCTATAGCTTTAAATAGCTCACTTATTCCCCAGTGGGTAGAAAAATCAATTTTATGGATCTTCAAACATAGATAAGAACCACTGTGAATAATTAAGCTAAATGTTAAAGTGTTATTAGTACATTCTACATTTGCTTTATATGGTTCTCTTTTAGTCTATTTCAAAGTATTTGGTACATGCAGCCCTCCAATTCAGTCCTCTCACTAGAGTTGTTTGGATTTTTTTTTTTTAATCAAAAATTATTAAATGAAAAAAAATGAAGATAATTCTTAAAAACTAAAATGCAATGGTGTTTTTGTTTTGTTTTGTTTGTTTTATTTTTTGCTAGTTTCAGATTATAGTTAGAAACCCCTGTCTGTGCAGCAGTGGGGGATAAGGAGCTGGGGTAGCCACTAGAAAGTCCCAGATGCCAGGGAAGCAAGAGGTTCCCAGGACACAACGGGGATGACTAGCTGAAATGTCCAACAAAGGGGAGAGAGAACCTGTAGAGACCACTTCCAGTAAATAGGCAAGGCCTCCAGTTGAGGGATGGGGCCACCCACCCATCTCAAAAATATTAACTCAGAATTGCTCTTGTCTAAAGGAAATGCAGGGACAAAAAAATGGAGCAGAGACTGAAGGAAAGGCCATCCAGAGACTGCCCTACCTAGGGATCCATCTCATCTGCAGACACCAAGCCCAGATACTATTGCTGATGCCTAGAAGTGCTTGCTGACAGGGGTTTAGTATAGCTGTCCCCTGAGAGGCTTTGGCAGATGAGGGGTACCAATACAGATGTGGATGCTTGCAGCCAACTATTGAACTGAGTATGGGGACCCCAATGGAGGAGTTAGGAGAAGGACTGAAGGAGCTGAAGGGGTTTGCAACCCCATAGGAAGAACAACAACATCAACCAACCAGAGCTCCTAGGGACTAAACCACCAACCAAAGAGTACATATAGAGGGACCCATGGCTCCAGCCACATATGTAGCAGAAGATTGCCTTATCTGGAATCAATGGGAGGGGAGGCCCTTGGTCCTGTGAAGGCTCAATGCCCCAATATAGGGGAATGTTAGAGTGGTGAGGATGAGTGAGGGAGCACCCTTATAAAAGCAGGGGGGATAGGGGACTTGCAGTGGGGAAACCAGGAAGGGCGATAACATTTGAAATGTAAATAAATAAAATAACCAATAAAACATGAAAAAAAACCCAACCCAAACAAACAAACCCCTGTCTGGATTGATTCCCCCATAATGATCCCCTCACAATTCAATTTTCCCAACATTCTAGGCATTTGACCCTATTTCAATTGATTTCATATGAAAATCTTACTAATGAATCTTAACTGATAGCCCAAGTCATCTTTTCTGATCAAAATCCCAATGCTTCCCAATAAGCATTTAAAACCTGTTAAAAGTGCTGACTTCATTGGACAAATGATGACTGGTTGATAACATTTACATCCTTTGTTTTCTTGTGTACTTTACGGTTCAGATTGCTCTTTTTGTCTGCATCCAAATAATAAAATCCACTTACATCTCCCCTTTATAAATTGTCAGAGGGAAATTATCCAGTTGCTGCATGAGCTCAATACTGAGAACGTGGAAGACTTAGACTATCCCTCTTGGCCTATTCTTCTACATTTGAAACAGTGTTTCTTTCATGGTGCCCAATATGATTCCAGTGATGAATTATGTTAGGCACAATAATGATTAATAGGAACTATAGATAATGGCTGACTGCTGTGAGCCTCATTCTGAGGCAGTTACTAGAATTTGTTTTATGAAATTTGAGGACACAATTCAGCCCACAGTATCTGAAAAGTTTTTGGCTCTTAAAGACTTAATGACCTTTTAAACTCCTATGTGAGTTTCAGTAGAACCTTGACATCAGGCAAGTTGAGTCCAAAGTTGTTCCCAAAACACACCAGCACCACTTGCCCTCATCTCACCCTTTCTTATTCCTTTATTCAGCTTCATCTTCATTCACTTGTTCCTCACAAGAATGCTGGGAGAAGGCCCACTGTGTGTTCAGCTGGGAGAAGGCCCACTATATGCTTAGCTGGAATAAGGCTCACTGTGTGCTCAGCCCACTTATCCTACAAATCGTCTCCTCCCTACCCCCGATGGTTTTAGGACAGGAACATCAACCCTGAAAAGCGGATACAAGTAACTTCTCAGGTATGAGTGCAGGTAGGGATGGAAGGGGTGCTGGGGCAGTGCAGTGATGAGCTGTGTAATGGTGAGGTAGTGCTGGAATGTGTAGCTGTGGTTTGTTATCTTGGAAGACTTTGATCTTTTCAGTGCCACTTGTTGGAAAGTTTCTTAGCATCTGGGCCTGAAATTAAACTGACATAACACAAACCAACTGGAAAAAAGCATAGAGACATATCTAATGGATGCTTCTCAGGGAAGAAAGAAATGAGCTGAAGTAGCCATTAAAGTCAGCTACTTATAACAGAATTTCACAAAGAGTATGTTTTGAAGGAGCAACAAATTCTTCAAGATGTCTTCAAGATCTACATAAAATTCTGTCTGCTTTGGTTTCTGGTCTTTAATGATGAGGCTATTGGTTTTGTTTTGGACACAGCAGAGTGTTTTTCATATGGGAATTTCTCCTTCTCCTAAGAAACAGAAAATAGGTCAGAATGATCTCTTCACACCTGCTGCTTTTCTTTTCTTTTCTTTAAATATGTGTATGAGTACACTGTAGCTGTACAGATGGCGGTGAACCATCATGTGGCTGCTGGGAATTGAACTCAGGACCTCTGCTCTCTCTAGCCCTACTGGCTCCAACCCAATGCATTGTAGCTGTCTTCAGACGCACCAGAAGAGGGCTTCAGATCTCATCATGAATGGTTGTAAGCCACCATGTGGTTGCTGGGATCCAAACTCAGGACCTTCGGAAGAGCAATCAGTGCTCTTACCCGCTGAGCCATCTTGCCAGCCCACACCTGCTGCTTTTCAAGTGCTTTTAATTAAAAATAGTCAATATACCAGAGTGGTATATTTTTAATGCCTCCACTGTGTACAGATATGGTGTGATAAAGAGAACTATGAATCTTAAGAGTGAAGAGAAATATTATAGCTACTTCTACTTCTAGAAGTATCTTTAAAATTTAAATAAAGAAACTGAGCACAGGAACACAGTGGGTGCCCAAGATTATAAAGTAGTTAATAAGAATTAAATTTTGTAGGTCTTAAAGGTAAGACGTATATTGATTTGTTGCTATGAATTAAAACTATGTAAAGGGTCCAGTGGTTGAGTACAGACTGCACTTCCAGAGGACTTGAGTGTTGTTCCTAGCACCCATGTTGGATAGCTTACAGCTCTAGTTCCATTGAGATATAACACCTCTAGCCTGTACAGGAACCTGCACTCAATGTGCACAAGCCCACACACAGACATATATACATGCACATAATTTAAAAACAAATCTTTAAAAGAATGTAAAAAGGTTCACATGGACTGATTTATTAGTGTGCCAGCATGATGTGAAACCACTTCTCTAAGTCCCAGCCCCTAAAGTAGACCGACCTGTCTATTAACTATTTGCATTTTGTGCAGTGGACATCTAACTGATATGACAAATTCCAGTTTTACCAATGCACTTGAAAAGTGGCTTGATTTATGACTTTCTTTGATGTTACTTTAAACCCTTTATGAAATGTCTGTCATTGGAAAGGCCTGACTCTGTGTGCTGAACCCATGCACACTCATATTTGGCTCATAATAAACTATCATTTTCTCCACTTTGTTGTGAGAGCTGTGTTTTTGGGTCAGCACTAGCAAGGTCTAACCCTGTTGGAAAAGCTGATTGTCCACAAGTGCTTAGGCGGGGAGCCACAAATCCCTAAGTCTGGGAAAACACGTATGTGTATTGTAAGCAGCAAGGTAATATGTTGATGGAAAGGCTCCAGTGTTGCAAAGCCACAAAATCCACCTAACAATGGCTCCTGGCACGAAGAGTGGGCTCACTGTCCATGACTGCAGAACAGGCTGTGTTGTTCCCAGCTCAGGTGAAAAAGGCCCTTTGTATCTCTAGCCCTATGCCATTTGGTGTTCTGTCATGTCACCCTGCTGAGTTCACTAGGCTCCCCCTGCCTCACCACCTCTCCTTCTGCTGATAGGTAGTTACAGTCAAATCCTCTTTCCAGCTGCCCTTAGGATGCAAACTCTGTTTGCTTCGAGGTCTTACCTTTCAACTCCCAGAATCCTTTAGTTCTCAAACATCAAACGAATAAACAAATGGACAGAACTCCCATCAAGCTCATTATATTTCTAATAGATTTCTAATAAGTTTCCTTTAGAAAATGTGGTTTGCTCTCCACGTGCCCAGACCCGAGGGGCATTCAACAGAGACCTAGGGCAGGAGAGAAAGACTGAGGCAGGACAAGAGACACGAAGAATGAGAGCGAGACAGGTGTCTGATCGAGCTTTGAAAACTTTACTTCAGGGCTTCAAGGAGGGGAGAAGAACCCCGGGGGCTTTCCGAAGGCTGGTGGCAATCTTCAGTCTCTGGAACCAGCGGTGACTGTGTCCTACATACCCACTTATATTGTTACTGCTAGACCACACATGTTCTCTCAGGGCTGTATGTGTAAGCTAGTAATTTTCCACAAGGCCCATGAACAGCAGAACTTGAACAATATAAACATGAAGAAACATGCACACACAAAACAACATACACAAATGATGTCAGAAATACCCACACAGACATACAAACACACAAACATAAAAAATAAGTATATAAAATACATGAACAGAAATATATAAAGACAAACATTTGCACACACCAATATTAATATTTACACTAACACATAAAATAAATCTAAACATGGAAACACACATAGAAACACACAAAACCAAACTGATATACACATAAATAGTAACACACACATCCCAACACACAAAAGCACACATCAACATACAAACATACAGAACACCAAAAGACACCAAAACACACAACACACACACAGAAACAACAAATACACAACACACACAGATATATATACAAATATACAAACACATATATACAAACATATGGAAACAAAAAATGCACAAAGTAACCAACACTGTCCAAGTACACACATACATCAAATATGCAGGAACACACAGAAATATTCAAAGAAATACATATACACACTCATATATACAAACTCATAAATATAAACACAAATAAATTAAACAGAACATAAACTCATAAACACTCACAAAGCACATGCAAAGACCAATATGGTGTAAAAAGAGACACATAGAAACACACAAATACAAACATGTGCAAAACAATAAACATACATATGGATAGGCAGAGATACATGGAAATATAATACATGTACAAACACAGAAAACACATGAGCATAACCACAATTCACAATTCACTCATGCAAACCCACACATATACAAATACAAACAGGCACACAAAAACCCAGGCAAAAAGTGACACACAATCATGATGCACATACATACATTCATACATACATACACATAAACACTAAAAACACAAGCATGAAAACATACAAACACACACAATACATAACTACAAACATATAAAGACACAGCACTAACAGACACAAAAAATACACGATATACATACATGCAAACACACAGAAACACATACACAAGTGTACAAACACAAAAATACATATACACACACACAAAACACAATGATACACAAACAGAAGCATATGAACACAAACACAATCACACATAAAAATTCATATTGCACATAAAGCATATGAATAAGCATACACAATCACACATATAATCACACACAAACACAGAAGCATGCACATACAGTCACATAAATATATAAAACCTTATAAATACACACAAAACACACATCAGCGTGAATTCAGTTACAAACACAAAAGCACATGTATAAATTCATACCAATTCAGATACACAGAAATAGAAACACAAAACATACAAATGCATACAAATGTAAACACGCATACAAATACATAAAAACATACATAGAAGCACACATGCAAACACACAAACACTACCACACACATAAATAAGCATCACATACATAACCACACAGAAATACTCAAACATACAAGCATGATACAAACTTTAACACATTAACAAATATACAAAACACACATAAACAGACAAATGCAAAGACATAAGCATATAGAAAAGTATATACCTACAGACATAAACACACATAAATGTACTAACACAAACACATATAAACACACACATAAATATACAGACACCAGAAACATGTAAATATAAACTTCAACAACGATAACTCCTATACTCACTCCAATACACACATAGATGTTCCAGCATGTCCAACCAAAGAGACACAACTACACACAAGCACATTTATACACATAATTGAAATACAAACACACACACATACAGGCATGCATAAAAACATACACAACAAGGCAGTGGTGGTGCACGCCTTTAATCCCAGCACTTGGGAGGCAGAGGCAGGCGGATTTCTGAGTTTGAGGCCAGCCCAGTCTACAGGACAGCCAGGGCTACACAGAGAAACCCTGTCTCAAAAAAATAAAAGCCAAAAAAAAAAAACCCCAAAACAAAAACATACACAACATACTTCCACATATACTCAGACACTCCAACCACAAACACTAGCATACATACACATACACAAACATTATAAACATACACAAACATAAAACACAATTGTGAAAAATATACACAAACACAAATGTACAAATATACACACAAGCACACACACAATTACACATACAATACTATCTTAGAGACACAACTACACAAACACACACACAAGGAAGTGCACATATACATGCACTGTTCTCATTTGCTTTCTGTTACTGTGACAAACACTAGGATTAAAAGCGACCCAGAGGAAAGGTTTTTTTTGTTGTTGTTGTTGGTTGGTTGGTTTTGGCTTACTGATTATAATCCTTGATTAAGGGAAGCAAAGGAACCGGAAGGAAAGCAGGAACTGAAGCAGACACCATAGAGGAGAGCTGTTACTTCCTTCTCCCTAGGCTCATGTTCAGTTAGCTTTCCTGTATATCACAGGCCAACATGCCCAGGGATGGCACTGCCCATGATGGGCTGAGTCTTCCTACATCAACTGCACTAAAAAAATGCCCTGCAGACTGCCCACAGCTCAATCTGCTGGAAACAGTTCTTCAATTGAGGTTCCCCCTTTCCTATGTGTGTCAACTTAATAACCAAGATTAGCCATCACATGTACAACACACATACAAATATATACAAATATGCACTGATATACAAACACACACACACACACAAAGCTCTACAAACATATCTGCACAAACACACAAATCACACCGACGATATGCAAACACACTCACACAATGGGTAGGCCTACTGTTGTTCAAATCACACTGTCCCTGTGAACTGGTGGTAGAAGAAGTGCTCAGGGAGGTGAAAATGTGTGGAACTCACAATGATAGTCAGGGAAGCTGGTGGCAACAGAGATGCCTGAGTTCCTGTTATGTTTGCAGTATCAGTGCCCCCCCCACTCCAACTAGAGATGCTCTTTTATCCTCATATCCTTATACATCCCTCTATTCTTTTAAAATGTGTCTGTGCATATGTATGTATATATGTGTGTATGTATGTATGCATGTATGTATGTATGTATGTCATGCCTGTACATGTACCTAGGGAGCCCAGGAGATGGCTTTGGATCTCCTGGAGCTGGAGTTACTAAAGCTCCTGCACTGTCTGATATGGGTCCTCTGGACGAGCAGCAAGTACTCTTAACCTCGGATCCCTTCATTCCTATATTCTTTCAAATTAACCTTGAAAATGTCCTTAGTCTAGCTCAAGTCAGCTTCTATTTTTAGTAACCAAGGCATTGCTAATTAATAGAGCTTTGTAGTTTCAAAGCTATACCACATTTCCCCCAACTGTCTTTGGAAAAAACCCACTATAGAGATGAGCATTGCAAGTGGCTCAATGGTCTAAAGCTCTCGTTCTGAAAGTCTAAATTACGCATTTCTTCCATCTTCATGTCTTCTAGGTGAAGAGTTCAGATTTGCCGTGACAACTGAAGGTCTTCAGGGCTGGATTAGTCTGAAGAGAGGTATGACCAAGGCAACCCACTGCTGTCTCCCACAAAAAATGCCAGACAGGGAGTAAGTCTCATGCCAGGCCAGCCAGCCTCCATAACATTCCCTACACAGTGATGTGCCTGTCTTGATTCCACATGTGCCTCTCAGTGGAGACCAGAGTCCTCTCCTTACTATTTTCATTCTGGCCTAAAACTGATTTCTAAGAAACTGGAAAAAGGCCCTTTCTCAGAAATTTTGCTTCATGTCTTCAGCTAATCTGGCAACTATATGGTATAGCTTCTTGCAGCTCACTGGGTCGCATTCATTGCCATCATTGAAGCAAACACATTCTCCCTGTGGGGAATTTGAACTCATTCTTAAAGAGACTCATTCTGTTATGGTCGAGAAAATGTGAATTCGAGGCCAACCTGAGCTACTCAGCAAGATTCTATCTATAAAATCTTAAGTAAATAAAATTGTTAAGCAATCTAATGAACATGAACACAAAGGCATAATAAAGGAGTGGAATCTAGGAGATGAGAATTGCCCAGTGTCCTTTTACTACACCATAGCCCCTTCTCCATGTTTAAATAAAACCTCTTAAAGCAAGACTGGGACACATAAGCCAATACTGCTCTTTAATATCAAGAGAGATATTTGTAGATACCAACAATTCTTTGTTCAATATATGCTGCGGATTACTTAAACACTTATAGACAAAGCCTGAGGGTTAGGAGATGACAATGGGCCAAGTGCTTGCCATGCAAGTCTGACAACCTGAATTTAACTCTCTTGTACTTCAGTAAATAAAAAGCCAGATAGGATGCCACACAACTGTTATCCTACCAATGGGGAGGCAGACACAGGGGTATTCCTGAGCCCATTGGCCTGTTAGTCTAGCCCAGTCTGCAAGTTTCAGGCTCCATGAGAAATCTTGTTTCAAACACTAAGACAGAGACGACAATTGGAGAAAGACGCCCATTGACAACTTCTGGTCTTCATGCACATGCACTCATGGCCACTCATATACATACAAATAAACAATTCTAAAGTAGGTGAACACCATGGATTCTTGGCATTATTCATGCAGTCAGGTACTTACATATTGTAAGATGTGCCAATTTTAGCATGACACTGGCTTTTTTTTTTTTTTTGGCTATTTAAAAAAAAAAACAAACCTTTTCATTGTTTTTTTTTTGTGAATTTCACGTCATGCACTCAATCCCACTCATCACCTCTCCTTTCATATCCATTCTTTACCCTTGCAACCCTACTCCAACAGAGAAAAAAAAAACATTGTGGAAGTTGTAGTGTGTCACAGGGTGCCCCACAATATACCTTTTGTCCACACTTCTTTGCTTGCAAATATTCATTGCAATGACTCGTTGGTCTAGTATGATGCCTCCAGCTTCTATTACTTTTATCAAAAAAAAAAAAAAAAATGGAACAATTCACAAAATTGCATGTCGTCCTTGCACAGGGGCCATGCTAATCTTGTCTGTATCGTTCCCATTTTAGAATGTATGTGCTGCCGAAGTGAGCATGGCTCTTGTCTTTTTGTTTGTTTGTTTATTTGATGCTTCAAGATGGTCCTTGTATTTGAAGAGCACTGATCAAGATTCACACATTATAACTGAGAAAACCAAAGCCTAAAGGCATCAGTACCCTGTCTATCACCTGAAGATGAAACTAGTCAGAAGGCGAAGGCATTCTTTCTTCCCCAGCCTTTTGATCCACAGTGCATGGATTTGAATTATGAAGCTACAAGGGGAGCCTGGGATTCAAACACAGCTTTGACTATGGAGATATAAATGGCCTTAGTGACAATCAGACAAGGGTGGATGAATCAGACTCAGATTCATGTTTCCTAACCAGTCACTGTAAAATGTTGTCATTGTTATTTGTCATCCTCCCTTTTAAGTCCACAGAGTCCTTTGGGGTAGCTGACTATTCTTGAGTCTGAGAATTTGCTCTGGAGTATGGCCTATGGACCACATTTCATGTCATTAAAAAGAAACAAAAAAAAACCAAAAAACAAAAAACAAAACAAAACAAAAAAACGAACCTTCCCTCACCCAGCACCAATCAAATATCAATAGATCTCCAGCTAGGTGGGACTTCATGCCTTCCCTCTCCAAACTATGTGTTTTGTCTGGCTTGAGCTTGGTTTATCTCGTAATTACTGTCACGGTTGCTCTAGGTTCACAAGGACATCTCTCTTATTATGTCTGTTAAATACTTCTTTTTAAGTTATTTACTACCTCAGGCCTTGCAATCATTCCCTGAGCCTTACAGGCTGGTTTGACCATAAACTTCCCATTTAGGGCTGGGCACTCCAAACATCCTCATTTTCTGTACATTGTGGGACTCTGTGGGTTGTCACCTACAGCAGGAAACAGTTTCTCTGATGAGAGCTGAGTGATGTTGATCTACTGCTACAGCAAGAAATCCGGAGTCATTTCATTGCTATGTCCACTTGTTGGAATAGTAGTAGGTTTTCCCCTAGGGTCCACAACCTGTCAAGCAGTGCCAGAAAACAAGCCCTGGACAAGCAGGGAATCTCACCAGCCCTTCACTTGGTGGCCATGACACCTTTAGCTTGGGTTCCTTTATGGAATGGGCAAATGATCTCAGCATCCTATGCGCTTTCCAAAAATGTTTCCCTTGGTTTTTCTGGCCTGTGTGTCAAGGCTGGTGTGATTGTATTTACCCTATTAAATTACTGGTGCCTTCCTGCTATAGACATAAACTGAGGTATTTATTCTAAGGGACTAGGAGAGCATGAAGAGTTTCACTTATGGTGTGTGTATATGATGTGTGCATGTGATCATGCAAGTAGAGGTCAGAGGGTAACTTTCCAAACTAGTTCTTACCTTCCACTTTGCTTTGAGATAGGGTCTCTCTTGTTCGTGTACCTCTGCCATGCACGTCAGACTAGCTGATCCCTAAGTTTCAGGGAGGGTCTCCTGTTTCTACTTCCCATTCTCCTTAGGAGTGTATGGTTACATATGTGTACTACTGCATATAGCCTTTTATATAGGTTCCAGGGACTGGGTGGCTAGTGCTCTTATCCATTGAGGCATCTTCCCTACCTTGAAGTGAATTTTTTTTTATGAATTTCTTTTTTTGTTTGTTTGTTTTTGTTTTGTTTGTTTGTTTGTTTTCGAGACAGGGTTTCTCTGCCTGGATGTCCTGGAACTCACTCTGTAGACCAAGCTGGCCTCGAACTCAGAAATCCGCCTGCCTCTGCCTCCCAAGTGCAAGGACTAAGGGCATGCGCCACCACCGCCCGGCTGAAGTGAATTTTAAAAGCCATTTTTGTTAAGTTAAAAAGTACTTCTCTAAAAATAAATAAGTGGTGGTGCACACCTGTCTTGAAAGACCAAAAAAAAAAAAAAAAAGTACTTCGTATAAAAGTCAATTACCTTGTGCTTTGGCTCATGAATACTGAGTTGTAGGTTTGTACAGTCTGAGAATATGAGAGGTTTTTGTGATTCCATGGGTCATTTCTTCCTGACTTGAGGTTGGATGCATACATACCTCTGGCTGGTCATGTGCAGAACTGCTCTGTGTTAGCAGAAGCTACAGGCAGAGGTGGCAAGTTTACTTTCATGGAATTAAACTCATAAATTCACCATTCTTAGAGATAAAGATGAATATTTTGGCAGGCTTTAAATTTGTCATATAGCAGAGGCTCGCCTTGAACTCTTGATCCCCCTGTCTCCACCTTCCAAGTACTGGAATTACAGACATTGTACTGTAAACCAGCCATGGCTTGAATTTGAAACCATGGCAACTATAGGTAATCAATGGTAGAAGTTTCAAATAAAAGAAACAAGGTTCTTACAAACATCCAGATGTCTTACAAACATCCAGATGTCTATGATGGTGGCCTGGGACTTGGATCAAGAATCACTAGTATTTTGAAATTTAAAAGTCATTTTACTGAAAACATGTTTTCTTTTACATGAATCTGTTCAGCTATGAAGTTTAGTAGTTGCCCAGTCCCCAATCTGTGGAGCTTCCTTCTACTCTTTGAGATGCTGGTTGTGATGGGGGAAATAAGGTTTCCAGGTGCCCTGAATTCCGGCGTGCATAGTGTATATGTATATGTGAGGTAGTTCTAAATGACAAGCCTGTGAATGTTGTCAGAAGGAGGTGTATAATGGTTTATGTTATTAGTATTATGTTTTTGCTTTTTTTGGTTTTTTAATATTTTGTTTTATGTCTGAATGTTCTGCCTGCATGCATGTATGTGTGCCACATGCATCTCTGGTGCCCATGGAAGCTGGAAGTGGCTGTCAGGTCCCCTGGATGGGACTGGAGTTACAGAAGGTTGTGAGTCACCATGTGGATGCTGGAAAATGAACTTGAGTCCTCTGCAAGGTCAGATAAACTATCCATGTCCAATGGTTAGGGTTTTTTTTATTTTTTATTAAACTAATAAAATTTATTTTAAAGTATACAACTCAGTATTGACATTTTTTAAGTCACCAAAATAATATATAATAGTTAAATGACTGTAAAATATATATGATATCTTCTGAAGCTAAAAGTAATATGCACTCAACCAATTTTTAAAGTCTATTTGGAACTTTAAACATGATAGAAGTAGAAAAAAATCTCATACGAAGTCCTCTAACAAAGGAAATTGTGAAAAGTTCTTGATTAGACAGAAGCTATTCCATCTCCAAGGGAAAATACGGAGTGTAACTGTGGCTTCATAGAATGAATTGGGTAGTGTTCCTTCTGCTTCTACTTTGTGGAATAGTCTGAAGAGTACTGGTATTAGGTCTTCTTTGAAGGTCTGATAGAATTCTGCACTAAGCCCATCTGGTCCTGGGCTTTTTTTGGTTGGGAGATTTTAATAACTGCTTCTATTTCTTTAGGGGTTATGGGACTGTTTGGGTGGCTTATCTGATCCTGATTTAACTTCAGTACCAGTATCTGTCTAGAAAATTGTGCATTTCATCCATATTTTCCAGTTTTGTTGAATATAGGCTTTTGTAGTAGGATCTGATGATTTTTTTGAATTTCCTAAGTTTCTGTTGTTATGTCTCCCTTTTCATTTCTGATTTGTTAATTTGATACTGTCTCTGTGCCCTCTGGTTAGTCTGGGTAAGTGTTTATCTTGTGGATTTTCTCAAAGAACCAGCTCCTGGTGTTGTTGATTCTTTGTATAGTTCTTTTTGTTTCTACTTGGTTGATTTCAGCCCCGAGATTGATTATTTCCTGCTGTCTACTCCTCTTAGGTGTATTTGCTTCTTTTTGTTCTAGAGCTTTCAGGAGTGCTGTTAAGCTGGTAGCATATGCTTTCTCTAGTTTCTTTTTGGAAGCACTCAGAGCTGAGCTTTCCTCTTAGAGCTGCTTTCATTGTGTCCCATAAGTTTGGGTATGTTGTGCCTTCATTTCCATTAAATTCTAAAAAGTCTTTAATTTCCCTATTTCTTCTTTGACCAAATTATCATTGAATAGGGCATTGTTCAGCTTCCATGTGTATGTGGGTTTTCTGTTGTTTTTATTGCTATTGAAAACCAGCCTTAGTCTGTAGTGATCTGATAGGATGCATGGATTATTTCAATCTTCTTGTATTTGTTGAGGCTTGTTTTGTGACTGATTATATGACTGATTTTGGAGAGGGTACTATGTGGTGCTGTGAAGAAGGTATAATTTTTTGTTTTAGAATGAAATGTTCTATAGATATCTGTTAAATCCATTTGGTCCATAATTTCTGTTAGTTTCAATGTCTCTGTTTAGTTTCTGTTTCCACGATCTGTCCATTGATGAGAGTGGGGTGTTGAAGTCTCCCACTATTATTGTGTGAGGTGCAATGTGTGCTTTGAGCTTTAGTAAAGTTTCTTTTATGAATGTGGTGCCCTTGAATTTAGAGCACATATGTTCAGAATTGAGAGTTCTTCTTGGTAGATTTTTCCTTTCATGAGTTTGAAGTGTCCTTCCCTATCCTTTTTTATAACTTTTGGTTGAAAGTTGCTTTTATTCGACATTAGGATGGCTACTCCAGCTTGTTTCTTAGGATCATTTGCTTACTTAGAAAATTGTTTTCCAGCCCTTTACTCTGAGGTGTGGTGCATTTCCTGTATGCAGCAAAATGCTGGGTCCTGTTTATGTATCCTTTCTGTTAGTCTATGTCTTTTTATTGGAGAATTGGGTTCATTGATGATGTTAAGAGATATTAAGGTCTAATGATTGTTGCTTCCTGATATTTTTGATGTTATTTTTATGTTTGTGTAGCTATCTTCTATTGGCTTCACTGACAGAAGATTACTTTCTTGTTTTTTCTAGGGTGTAGTTCCCTCCTTGTGTTGGCATTTTCCATCTATTATCCTTTGTAGGGCTGGATTTGTGGAAAGATATTGTGTAAATTTGGTTTTGTCATGGAATATCTTTGTTTTCTACATCTATGGTAATTGAGAGTTTTGCTGGGTATAGTAGTCTGGGCTGGCATTTTTGTTCTCTTAGGGTCTGTCTGACATCTGCCCAGGATCTTCTAGCTTTCATAGTCTCTGGTGAGAAATCTGTAATTCTGATAGGCCTGCCTTTATATGTTACTTGCCTTTTTTCCCTTACTGCTTTTAAAATTCT
>NW_022196896.1:74658275-74669462 GCF_008632895.1 Mastomys coucha | reverse complement strand
TGGTGGGAGAATTGGGTTCTGATGTTGGCAAGTGACCTTGGTTTGTGTTGTTTATTTTCTTACGCTTGTTCCCCTGCCCCCGCCACCTGGTTAACTCTAGTGCTAACTGCCCTTGCTAAATCTGACTGGAGCCTCCTGCTGGTGATTCTTGTGTCTATGACTCCTGATCTCTTTCCTAGATTTTCTATCTCCAGTATTGTCTCCCTTTGTGATTTCTTTATTGTTTCTGTTTCCATTTTTTAGATCCTGGATGGTTTTGTTCAATTGTGTCACCTGTTTGGTTGTGTTTTCCTGTAATTCTTTAAGGAATTTTTATGTTTCCTCTTTAAGGACTTCAAACTGTTTACCTGTGTTCTCCTGAATTTCTTTAAGGGAGATATTTACGTCCTTCTTAAAGTCCTCTATCATCATCATGAGATGTGACTTTAAATCAGAGTCTTGCTTTTCTGGTGTGTTGGGATATCCAGGGCTCACTGTGGTGGGAGAACTGGGTTCTGATAATGTCAAGTAGCCTTGGTTTCTGTTGTTCATTTTCTTGCCCTTGCCTCTCACCATCTGGTTATCTCTGGTGTTAGCTGGTCTTGCTGTCTCTGACTGTGGTTTGTCTCTCCTACAAGCCTGTATGTCAGAACTTCTGGGAGACCAATATTCTCCAGAATGAATTTGGGTATGGACTGTTGTGGCACAGGGTCAGCTCCAGGGTGCAAACTGAAACCTGAAGGATCTTGTCCCCAGCTCTACCTTGGTTCCTGCATCCTGATGGCTCAGGGCAGATCTCTCTTGGGCCAGGAATTTGAGCAGAAGTGGTGGTCTCACCTGTGCTCACAGGCTTGCCAGCACTCCTGGAAGACCTGCTCTCTTCTGGTGGTATTTGGGTAAAGAGCACTGTGGCATAAGATGAGCTCTTCGAGTAGATTGAAACAGGAATCCTTTCCCAGTGGTTTTCCCAGAGAGTGTCCAATCAGTTTCCAGTCATTTAAGACTTCTTCAACTTTTGAAATAAACCTTTCGTACTCTGAGGCTATGGTGAAATCTGTGATCTCAAACACTTCCAACCAGGGTTCACTGTCCCAATGGCTAGTTTAAATTAATATCCATTTGCACAGCTTAGAATCACCTGGGAAAAGAGTGCCAGTTGAATAATTGTCTATTAGATTGGAAGTTAAGCATATTTGTGGAGGGACTGTCTTGATTGTCAATTGATATATGAACACCCAGACCACCATGGGTAGCTCCATTCCCTTGGTGGATAAGAGGAGAATATAGATGAGAGCAGGATGTAGCAAGCAAGCAGCATGGGTACTTTTGATTTCTCTCAGCTCTTGACTATAGATGCTGTGTAACTTAACTGCCTGAGTTCTCACTTTTACTTCCCCTCAAACATAAAGTGTAACATGGAACTGTAAGTCAAACACACCCTTTCCTGCCTTAGTTTATTTTTGTCAGGATATTTTATCACACCAACAGATATGAAACAAGGCAGAATGTTAATCAGAGAATCAAGAACTCATGTATGAAAAGACATTATACCAAGCCCATTATTAATATTTACACAGTTTGCTTTTATCAAACTGTTATATTCTACTTTAGCATGTCATATTTAACAATTATAATAATTATTCTCCACAATTGTTCTGTACTATTTTACAAATTTTTCTGTTGATCTCCTTAAGTCAATTCATCCTCTTTGATCCTTACCTGAGATTACTGGCGACCTGCATCCTATGGCTTCTTCATGCCCTCTCCTTAGCTGTCCTCTTGTATCTCTGGCTATTTAATGTCTTTGATGTTGTCCTTCTACCCCAATATGAGCTAGTTTATCCATAGCCACCTTCCCATTGTTCAGCTTCTTATTAGATGTCCTGGCTTCAACTGCTTTTAAAAAAAGCTGAAGCTCACAAGGGTAAGATTTTCTACTTGCACTCTAGGCTTTTGTTTCTAAACAGTCCCAAATAGATCTATAATAACCAGTGATTCAGTGTGTTCCAAACAGAGCTTCTTATCTTTATTGCTGGGGAAGATGGCCCAGATGGCATCCAGTGTTGTACATTTTCCAGGATCACATCCTTGAACCAATGCAAACAATGGGCCTGTGCATTGGTCATTGTTTATAATTCTTGCCTAATCCCAGTACTTTTCATGATATTCTCTGTATTCAATTGTAAACACTTCTGATCCAAGAATCACTCCTTCTCTTCTTCTCATTGGATGTGCCTGAAAAGCATGGATGATGGTTCCTTGTACTTAAGGAATGAATCTTTGAGATTTTTATCTTATTTTTGGTTTGATTTGGTTTGTTTGTTTGCTTTTTTGGTGTTTTTTGTTTCTGTTTTTGAGAGAGGATCATACTTTCTATCTCTGGCTATCCTGGAACTCACCCTGTAGACTAGCCTGGCCTTGATCTCACAGAGGTCTACCTGCCTCTGCTTGCCAAGTGCTGAGATTAATGGTATGTACCACTACATCTAGCATGCCTTTGGGTTTCTTTTTTTAAACAAAACAAAATAAAAACCAAAACCAAACCAAACCAAACCAAACCAAAACGAAACAAAAAATCATTACATTTTCATCTTAAAAAAAAGGCCCTCAATGTAAGTACCCAGTAAGAAATGGTATTTCTATTTGGGCTTGAAGGTATCTTAAGCCATCTATGTGTACAGTTTCCTGTCTGCTCACTGCATGGCCAGCTCACTATGCAGTACTCTAGCACTGGCTGGCATTGAGGAGCTGGCAGGGCTGGAGACATACACTTTGAAACAGGCTGGAGTTTCCTTCCTTATTACAAAAAAATAATCAGAACAGAAGCAACACAGAGCATGAAAATTAATTACTCCTCTCAGTATTAATGGGTTCTGGAATCTCTTGGTAGTTTTTCCTTTCATAAGATGAGGATACCAGGTTCACTGGCTTATAAATTAGGATTATTTAGGGCACAACTGTAATGATCAAGTTAAACTTCAAAGTTTAAATGAATGAAATTCCTCACTGGGTGCAGGATTGGAGAACAGAGTTCCAGACAGTAAAATTAAGGACGCCACCCTCCCCCATTAAAATTTGCATATGCAAATGAGATCAAGATGAACCATGGTCTGAAATACAGCTAAATGGCTTCCTTTTTTTCTTTTTGAATACTGTCTTCCTTTGTATTCCATATACAATACACACAAAACACATCTCAACCACTGGTCACAGGGTTCCCTGAGGGTGTGTGTGTGTGTGTGTGTGTGAGTGCATGTGTGTGTGTGTGTTGTGTGAAGGCCATAAGTAAGACAACATCCTGTGTTGTTCCATCCTTTTTGTGGGGGGACGGAGTGGGGAGTGAAGAGAAGCCCTCTCATTGACCACCAAGTAGGCTACAAGCATGTGCCACAGCACCTGGCTTTTCATGTAGGTTCTGCAGCCAAACTCAGATAACGCTACTCGGATCCCTATTTCCCTACTGTTTGACAGCTGCAGGCTAGCTATCCCCACATACAATGGCCCCAGAATTGTCCCAAACCAAATACTGGGTATCAAAGTTTCCTTTCTTAGATTTCCTTTGGAAAGCCTCTGTTTTCCCTTGGTTCATAACAATGGCTAATGTCTACCAATGGTCACAAGCAGGACATTTAATCTAAAATCTATAACGTCACTTCTAAAGACAGAGGTGTCTGTAGAGGTGGGAACAATTCAAGATCTTCGATGTCTCCACTTCCTAACCCTGTGCCTGGAAGTTCTAGGCAAACAACTTAATAAGTGAGTGAACTGTCCACACTTGCATAATCTCCACTCCATTTTCTCCATGCATTCTGTTTGAGTGGAGGTTGGACAGCTCCAACAGCAGCCTCACACCTCTTGGAACAAGCCAGAGGCCCACTTAAACCCCTGTGGACATCCTTGGAACACTCAAGGATGTGGTTTGGTTTATTTTAGGATATCTCTGATCTTCTCGAAGCTTCACTTTCTTCCTTAAGATGTTTCTAATTGTTTCCCAGGTAAGTCTCTGTAGAGTCTCTCGGGACTGGATTCAGCCCCCATCCTCCTTGCTACCTGTTTCATCTCTAATCTTTAGAGATTCTCCACTTCATCTGTTAACAGTATCTGCCTGTGTCTGTTTCACACCCTACCTTGGTGGCTCCAACATGCTAGTCACAAGCAGTAGGATCATTTTACTTCTTGTTTCAACCTTGGAATTCCATGTGTTGATTTCCTTCAGAGAACCTCTGCTGGAATCTTGACACTTAGTTAACTGGCTCACACTGTTATCAATGTGATCAGTTCTACACACGTCTGGTGGTTTCGTCATATGTGAATATTTAAGCTTAATCTATAAGTAGTGTTTACTGTGCCATGTTTATGTATCACGCATGTCCTTGGGTTTAAGGGGTATTAGCACCAGAAGCATGGGCTGGCCCAGGTGTATAGAAACCATTACTAATACCTTGGGGACGTGTCTTCTCATCTGCATAGCTGAGATGATAAATACCTGCTGACTATGCCGATTAAATGTGAAGCTGTTGGCCCTGTGCCAGGAAACAGTGGATTTGTGGCATCCCACTCTTGCAGTTCCTAGTAGTTTAAGAAATTAATCTGTTCTAGGTCACATGCCTCATGAAACAAAACTAGTCTTGCCTTTTAATAAGGAACCAAAGAAAAAAGTGACCTTTTCCCATGTAAACCAACTATCATACACAAACTTAGTCTCAGCAAAAGAAACCCTTCATCCTTCCCATTTAAAACCTTGCAATATCGAAGATGTTCTTTGAAAACTTAGGTGTTCCCCATTCATTGCACCCTCAGTATTAATTCTAACTGGAAATTGCCATTAACTACCCTAAGAACTTTAAATATCAGCTGTAGCTGGGATAAACCAATCTCATCAAACACACTGCCTCGTGCCTTATCAATAAAGCCAAAGAACCTGTGTTAGCTGATGCATGTAAGATAGATTCGTACAGTGAACACACAGACACATTTTGGTGAAAGAAGACTGTCTGAAAGGGCAAGGAGAGCCTTGTCAGCATCCGTTGTGGATAGGAAATCACTCTGAGAGTAGGAGGCATCCATGTCAGAGGGAAGTAAAACTCAAATGGAGAGATTCAGTAGAGCCTGTGTGTGAGAACATCTTTACAAAGAAACCTTTTTGTCTGGGAAGGACCAGCACAGGTTCAGTGCTAGACCACAGGTGACAGTTGATGAGAGCATTTACCCTCAGAAAATTACCAAGCTTATGCTGAGCCAGTTACTGGCAGGACTCCACCTACACATACACACTGCCTAAGCAGCTTCCTATGTACTTAAGTCCAAGCAGCCTGCCAAGATAGGTGACTGCAACAGTTAGAAGAGAAGGGCTTTCCTTGCTTGGATTATGTGTGGGGGCTAAACATGGCACTTGAAACCTACATAGATGAGGTGCAAACTTTTAATACAAAGATGACTCGCAAGGTATGTGTAAATATGAGGCACAGTCTACTTTATAATGTCATGGGTTCTTACCACAGCGGTGCCTATGGGGTTGATTAGCAAATTGTTCGGACTACCAGGACACTTGGAATTCGACACTCCTCGGTTAGCAGAGAGGACTCCTGGGCCTTTTTTTTTTTAGCCTATGTTGTTGCATTTCCATCTGAACCGATGTTACACACATAACCTACATTTTGAAGCATCAGGTTTTGATGGCAGCACCCACCATGACATTTCTTTGAAGAAGGCATAACAAGAAACTTAAAATAGAGAGCAATTATAATGATTTAAGAAGTAGGGACTGAGAACATAGCTTGGTGACAGTGTTCATCTTGCACCCATGAGGCTTCTGGGTTCATCTCAAGAACCATAATAAGTGGATTAAAAGTTCTGGAACCTAAAGCAGTATTTATGCCTTTCCCAGTTTCTAACAATGTACATCTTTGTCTTGTGGTGCTGTGTAGAATTTAAAACACTTTGCTGAGAGTCTAGCAAAGACAAGCAAACTGAAGAATGGCAAGTGTCAGTCAAGCACAGCCAGAATCCACTTTCCTTCCCACTGAGGTGTCTTATTTTGTCTGTGGCAATCAGGATGCATGCACTGTGTCCAGAAATGAAAGAATCAGGGCTGTTGAGGTGGCTCACGAGCCTAGTGGCTTGTTTCAATCCTGAGCCAGCTCCACCAAGCTATCCTCTGCCCCACATGTATACAACAGCACATGTGTTACATACATGTCATGCACACACAATAAACACATTTTCAAAACAGGTAGATAACCCATGTTACACACTTGAATATATACAACTTTTATTTACCAATTAATGTTCTTCCTTTTGCAACTGAGTCTTCCTGTGTAGGCCAAACTCAAACTCATAGTAACCCCACCTCAACCTTCAAGGACTAATTAAAAGTGGGCATCATCACACTGGCCCAATTAACTACTATAAAAATAAAAAAGTCATAATATTTATATTTAAATATTTTAAATATAAAAAGAGAAAACTAATGGTAAGTAGCATTTCATGTGAATGCTAAGAAAAAACAAGATTAGTGCTTGGTGAGTTATTTTAAATGCTTTTGTTCTAAATATCACATTGAATCACTACAAAAATATCAAACTTTTCTTTTGGTTGAGGGTGAACTGTCTGTCAAAAATGAGCCCTTTTATGTCTTACAAGTGAGATCTGGATATAAATGGAGCTGTCAGAAGACCAATCTTAGAAGTTATGACCAAAGAATCAGGCACTGCATGGAAACCAGAATTTAAAAGAATATTGTTGTAATGCTGAAGAATTTTGTGGCCTACCAGATATGAAAATATGAAAGAAGGTAGGAGTTTTCACAAATTTATAACAAAACCAGCTATTATTTATCATTCTTTCTAAAGCTATGGTAAAGATAGAAAAATATACGTAAGTAGAACATAAAGCTAATTTAAAAGAATTAAGAACTTGTATTCTGGTTTCATATTTTCTGGCACGAGAACTAAGTGATTGTTTTCTTCATTTCCATAAGTCAGTCAAAGCAGAATCCAGGTATGATCTGAAAGGTTTAGCCGTCACACACTCAGAAATGAAAACATTACCACAGTGTCAGTTTCTGATCACTTAGGTGTCAGGAATGTTTGTCTTTCACAGTCACTATGGAAACAGTTATCATCAAGGTTTTTTAGATTAATGTGTGTTTTCAATAACAGTGTCAGGACACTGGGTCATCCTTCGTTAACTTGAAGCCCACTGGAGAATGTCATTCATGAGAATGCCCGGAGATAACAGCAAATACGCAGTCTTGGGTTCCCAGAACCAACCCCTTGCACAGCACTGGGTCAGAAGTGGCCTCTCATTAAACATTTGCTGTTGTATTTTCTTAAATCTATAAGAGACAGACTAGGGCTCCAGCTCTCACTGGGTTGACAACCTGGCTGGTTTTCCTCTGAACATCCAGAGCAGTATCAAAGCCACAAACAACATGGTGCTGTACCAGAAGTACTCTGCCATTTCAAAAGTGAAATGTATGAATCACACGCTAGGAAAGGCCTCTGCAGGTGACCACGACTTGTGTGGTCTACAGAGCGAATTCAAGGCCAGCTGGGGCCGGTTAGTAAGCCTGTCTCAGAATAGAGATATAATGTGAGTACTGGGCTATCGCTCTCAGTATCACAGAAAGAAAAAGAGAGCAGCTCATCCTTGTCACCAGACATGCTGTAAGGGAGACAGCAGAGACGAACGTCACGTGCTGTGCAAAGCACTCTAAGCAAGGGTTTGTGAGGCAGAGAAGTCCTTTATTGCCACAGGAAGCAAGTGTACTCATCTCTTCAACAGTTCTAAGAATCACAAAAATGCAGAATTCACACAATAAAGAACAACACAGACTTAGGGAGAAATGGTCCCTTGGGTTATATTGGCTGTAATACTGAGGTAACCAATTGACCTTGTTCAGTGGAAATATCTTAAATGAAAAAAAAAAACCCTCACTAGTTATAACATCTAATTTATATATACCATTCAAATAAAAATATATATTATTTGCTTTAATGTATAGCAAGTTTAATACATTAGTGTTCACAAGATAAAAATTGTATTCTACTGAAAATTTGTGTGTGTGTGTATGTGTGTGTGTGTGTGCGCGCGTGTGTATGTGTGTGTGTGTGTGCTTCTTCTTTATCTCTAAGCTTGGATGTCAGAAAACTATGCTACCTAAGGAGACTTCCTTCTGGATTTAGAAATGCAGGTTCTCGGTTCAGGAGAGACAAATATCAGTTGGAAGACTGCGGCATCTTTTCAAACTTGCATGTTAAAATCTACAAACTTGAACTGTAAGACATAGGTTTTTTTTGTTTTGTTTTGTTTTGTTTAAAAAAAAGGAACACAAAATTTCTCAAAATAGATTATAGAACACAGGAAACGGTTCATGAAAGTACAGGAATACTATCCAGTGCTGTGGCTAATATTGAAAACTGAACATTCTATTTAAATAGTATCGCACTAGCTCTACACACAGTAGACAGTGAGACCACAATAATCAACCTCATGGTAGCAACAGAGGCACACGGTCCCTAAGATACTTTTTAGTGGGCAAGATGTTATGGTCCAATAAAAACATTTAGGAAGGAAATGCCTTGTAATGGTAGAAAAGCTGTTTACTGGTGTTTCTACTGTACAACTCTTCTACAGGTTAAATTGGAAAGTGATTATCTATGTGACAGTGCTTAGAGCTTATGGTGCAGACTTCGCACCTAACATCTGGCCAACAGATTTCAGTATAACAGATTAGGAACTCATATTTATGACAGCATGATCTAAAGCAGAACTAAAAACAAGACACACACTCCATGTCCACTCACCCACATCATCATCTTTATCACATTTAGGGCTAACTTACTATGCCTTAATTTGTTTAACATATTCTGAAATATCAATGTTTAAGTCAAGGCTTTTATACAATAACCCATTTATTTCAAGTCCTCTGTCCAACCTTTGTTACATCTTGAGCAGCTGCCATAAATGTAGCGCCTACCTCATCTTAGGAATGCTACTCCAATTTTTAATTTGGGCATTGATCAAACCAATGAAAGTGACATTATTTAGTGACAGCTACATATTTCCTATTAATAAAAATCAACGTTATCAAGTATTAAGCACACAGTCTTCTCCCTGGTGTAAATTGTGTATTTATCTTCCATCTTTCTCCAGTCACCTTGCCAATAACTACATTGCCCAGACATTCTTTCTATGACTGCAAAAGTTCTAAATGCTGACAAGTAACATTTATGGTAAATACACTTAAAGTAGACAACAAAATTTCAAGTAAAATGAATGGTATCCACATCTATTAGGCCACAAGGTATCAACACCTAGACTTGTTTCTATAAATTACAAAGACACGTTGTACATTCTTAAATAGTGAATGCCTATGATATTGAGCCTTTCCACACAAGCAACCTACACAGGAAGGTAACTGTTCAGTGCCTGTTACATTGCAATGCTCTCTTGATTCCCTCTTCTGCGGTTGTTGCTTTGTCCTGATGTCCACAGACTACTTTGTGAGTTCTTATGCTTTGGCTATGGTCTGTGAGCTGAATGAGGCAACACTGGTTATTAAGGCTTATTCTATGATGGGGCATTATCCTTGAATCTGGTGTCATTTCCAGAGAACAGCAGGAGAATCTCAGCTATCTTGAGTCTTCGGGCTCTGTTTTAATAACTTTCTTTTCCAAGGTGAATGCGGAGTGAGGATAGTCTTTCAAAATCCCAAGGCTCTCTGCATAAAACAAAATCAGAAAGAGTTTGGAATTTGAAATCAGTGGACTACAAAATCAAGTTATTAAACCCCAAACTTCCTAGAAAACATTAGCTATTCATAATTATGAAATTCCAGATGGAACTTTATTTAGTTGTTAAAAGCATGGGTTCTGGTTGAACACAGTAGTGATATATTTCTGGGACTCAGGGAGGTTGAGGGAGGAGGATCGCTTCAAGTTCCAGGTCAACCTGGGCTATGTGCAGAGTACCCAGCCAGCCAGGGTCACATAGCAAGAGCCCGTTTCATGGAAAACAAACAAAAGTAAAGACAGACAGACAAACAAAAACAAAACAAAACCCACAGTTTTATTTAGACCCCAACTGCACCAACTGCTTGGCATAAACTAATTGGGGTAAGTGACACAGCTGAGCTTTGGGTCCTTACCTAGAAAATGAGGACAGTATAGACACAGAATGAGTGGCAAGGGCAAGATACACAGGAATCGACAGACCTTTCTAAATTTATTTTATGTGCATTGGTGATTGCATGCATGAAGGTACTGGAGCCCTGGAAGTAGAATAACAGGCAGTAGTGAGCGGCCATGTAGATACCGGGAATTGAACCCAGGTACTCTGCAAGAAGAGTCAGTGCTCTTAATTATTGAGTCATCTCTCCAGCCTCCAGAGAGACCTTTCCAAAACTGCTTAGTTAATTGTGTTAAGTATTTAGAAACAAACTGGTCATTTACATGCAAATGTTAACAGCTAAAATATTACCATTAAAATGAGACAGAAATACATCTTCAATTTTAAATATAAGACAATTTCTAAAAGTTCCTCTAGCCATGGCATTCAAAATTGGGGTAAGTGGGAATAAAGGTTCCCATGGAGTTTTATGAATAGTTATTTCAACAATATATATATTATACTTTACATACATGCAAACATATGAACATTACAACACGCACACACAAAACACACACATATAACACACACACACCATATAACACACACACACACACACACCCCTTGAAAGGGCTTGTAGAAAGGGAACCAGTGCTCCTAGCTTGAATGTAGGTGGTTCAATATATCCAAGAACCCTCTCTAATACAAAAAAGGGATTTAAAACTGTGCTTAGGAGTAAGAAAACAGCCATAATACTTTAATTTTTACCAGTCATACAACTCATACTCTTGCTTACAAAAACCCTGCGAGGTATTCACTTTCCAGACACATCTGTGAGAAGCAGGGACTTCTTGGTCAAATAACTGGGCTCTTGCTGCATGGAAACTGTGCTATTTCTACTCATTTTTTAAAGAAAGTATCTCTCAATGGACTGATACTGGGTACTTATCAACCACAGTGTCCAGGACAGGCCCCATGTTCTGGGGGCACTGGCTAACACAAATTGAATTCCATGCGTTTTTTTTGTTGTCATTGTTGTTGTTCTGTATGTGGGTCTGGGGGAAATGCTTCTGTTTTGCTTTATTCTTTTTTTTTTTT
>NW_022196896.1:74649625-74658265 GCF_008632895.1 Mastomys coucha | reverse complement strand
TTTTTTTTTTAAGATTTACTTATTTTATATATGTGAGCACTCTGTTGCGGTTAGTTGTGAGCCACCATGTGGTTGCTGAGAATTGAACTCAGGGCATCTGAAAGAGCAGTTAGTGCTTTTAACCACTGAGCCATCTCTCCAGCCCTATTCTTTTTCTGTTTTTTTTTTTTTTAAAGATTAGCTGGGTGAGTAATGGGGTTGAGGTGGCATTTGGGGGAGGCTGTGGGAGGAGAGAAGTATGATCAAAGTATTTGTGTAAAACTCTCAAAAAAAAAAAAAACAACTAAAATTAAATCTTAAAAAAAAAAAAAAAGCCAAAACTCTTCCTTAGGAATTAACTTTGTTCTGTTCAATGAAAAATCCCAGCTTAACTAAATCTCCATGTAGCAGCGATACCAAGTGCGTCTCCAGGGTGAGACAAATATGTCCAATGTAATTGCACTATTTCTTTTACCTAAGGTCTTCAAAGCAATCTGGGTTTGTAGGGAACATGTGAGTTTGTTAAGGAATTTATAGAAGTGGTTGCCTTTTCATGTTGCTTAAGATATGAGACCAATTTGCTATCATCTTAGGGTAATTCCATCCTCACCTTCTTTGACAGTCAATGTGAAATGGTGACCAAGTGGTCAAGGTACAGAACCTGACTCAGGGCATAGCATCTACTCCTAGGAGCATGAACATAAAGACACAGACTCTCTAGATAAACTTCGCAGTGGAGCCTCATTCAACCATCAGCTGTAAGGACAGGTTCCTCCCGACTTAACATACAGACCCAGTGAACTGCCCAATCTCAGCTTCCCCATCTATAAAATCAGCAACTGTGACCAAGTGATTCCTAAAGGTACTTTTTTATTCAAAAGCTGAATGATACCAGACTTCCCTCACGGGTGCTGGTAACCACTATCTAACGCCATCCAATTCATTTTACTAGAGTACACAATGTGCCTATCATTTCAGACACCCGTCAACCTGACCCTAAAATGTATCAGCACAAAAAGTCAGGTCCTGGTACTCAAGGCTCTCTCGGCACAAGGACAGACGCAGAACATGCCTGTGACATACCACGGCAATGTCAGGAAAGGAAAGCCAGCCCAACTCAGCATAACCATTCAGCTTAAACTAACTTCAGGTCGGAATCCATGGCTGGTTAAATCGTCTTAATCTTTACAACTCTTCCCTGACATTCCTTATAGTATGATTCTCAAAGAGGCTGGCTAATTATTTTGGCAATCTATAATTTCCAAGGGGAACTGACAAGTAATGCAGTTCAGTGGGGAGAGAAGCGGGAGAACAGAGCTAAGGGAATGCTAATGCTGTCCAGGTTTTCTGTGGTTGCAGACTGTATTCTCACCTGATGAGTGGGACTTGGCCTCACTGGAGTAAAGCCTACTCAGCTCCCCATCCACCACAAAATGATGGGGCTGTCTGTTCTGCACACTAGGAATTCGGAGATTCAAAGGTCTTTCTCCTAATGAAAGGAAAGAAAGAAAAAGAAAAAGAAAACAAAGTAACATTTTAAACAGTCCCTGTTTTTTGTTGTTCGGTCTGTTTGATTTTTATACATACAAACATTCACAAGTTGCCAGAGCACACTTTACTGAGAATGAGAAGAGTCAAGAGGCTCTGGAGCATTTATAATAGCCAGGAAACGACATTTAAAATAATAACTTGGGAGGAAAATGTCACGTCATTAATGTTAGTACCTGGCATATATAAACTGCTGGGGTATACATAAGAGCTAAGATGAACCAAGCAAGAAATGGACATTTCTAGAAGCCCTCTAACACTGAGTTATTACAGCTCTTCTGTAAGACATTTTCCTTTATAACCATACTTTATAACCATATACTAGGGCATGCCATTAACTAACCACACATTTAATAGTAGAGAGACAGATAATGGTTTGAGCCAATTATAGTTTTTTTTTTAAAAAAAAACATAATCCATGAAGAAATAATTACTACAAATACTGTAAAATGATTTATGCATTATACTATCTGTCATAGCAACTTACTTCCCACAGCAGGTTATCCTGGTGTCATGAATTAATCACCATCAAATCGTTCATAATTGTCTTTGCTTAGATGTTAATTCTTAGCCACTAAGAAGGGTCAGAGAAGCTAAGGAAGACCTCAGCTAAAACGTTTCTGTCAAGTGTTAGAAAGGAAATCTTTGCTTTACTCTGGTGTTGTGATGGAAGGTGACATTTCATTTCATGGCTAGAGAATGCTTACTAACAAGGTATTCTTATTTGGATTGGAAAAAATTCTTTGTCAATACACATCAGACAGGGCTAACATCCATGACATATAAAGGAGTGCAGAAATCAGTTACAAAAGCCTCTAACCTTCCAATTAATATGTGAACTAATGAAATGACAAGGTAATTCTGCAAAGAAGAAATATACACACTCCCTGAATATCTAGAAAATGGCTCAACATTCTCAGCTATCATGCAAATTAAAATTAAATTTCTGCATCACTCTAGTTGGAGTGGCTGACATTGAGTGAGCAAGCAAGTGCCAGAAAGGACACAGGGCAAGAAATCCCTACTCACTGCTGGTGACAGTAAATGCTGGTGCAGCCACCTTGGAAACCAGTATGGAGGGGCCCGCAGTGTTCTGGAAACCCTACAACAGAGATGTGCGCACATCTGCTTATTGCTGCACTGCTCAACAGCTAAGATATCATCAAGCCCACATGTCCACCAGCAGAAGAGTAGGAACATGAAGCACAGGTGCACAGGGGAGTTTTATTCAGCCAGAGAGAAAAATGAAATGATAACGCTCATAGGGAAGCAGATGGAATGGGAATCATATTATATTAAGTCAAGTAAGCCAAACTGGGAGACAAACCCCATAGTTCCTTTTGTATGTTGAACTGAGATGTGTGTGTGTGTGTGTGTGTGTGTGTGTGTGTGTGTGCGCATGTGTGCGCACGTGTGTGCACGTGTGTGTACGTGTGTGTGCGTGTGATGAAACCAGAAGGGATGATAGGAAGAAGGAATTTTAGGGGAGGGTGACAAGAGAGAGGGTAATATGGTATGTGTTACAAGAAAGGGGCTGTTGGAAGGAGGATACTGCATGAAATACCACATCAAAACCTGTTACTTTGCATGAACTTAAATCATCTTTTAAAAGATGGACTCTTACTTGGTAAAAGAAGTTATTAACAATACTAAGCACTTGCTAGAAAGTAAATAATACATAAAGTAAGACAATATGGAACTACCGTTTTCCTTCAGTATAGTATTTCCTGATATCTGAAGCTGCAGGACCGATTTACAGGTTTACATGCCATTTCCCTCCACTTGAGGCCAAGCTCTGCATAAGCAAAGATATCTTTTGCACTGCTATACCTTCTGGGCTTGGAGGCATGCCTGGCATATAGAAAACACTTCAAAAAATCTCTTCAATGAGTGGATGACAATGACATGGAATTTTCTTCATGCTGAAGATATGAGAAAAGCCAAAAAATTTTCAGAGTAGTAAAAACACTCGTGACTCAGCTTTCTAACACAGACTTGTGTTAGGAAACAAATAAATGCTTTAGACAAATTGATTTTTGAAATTTGGAGAAAGATGTCTCTACCATTTTGCAAAGGTGAAGGTGTACCCCAGTGGAAGGCCCTAGGTTCAACCCCAGCACCAAGAGTAAACAGGCGCTCTCAGCAAAGAGGGATCCTGGATGGGGGCTGCATCTTTGGGGAAATGGGCTGGATACCTACATCCCTGTCCTGACCAAGCCTCTACAAGACACATGTGTAAACTATAGTGTAGGAATAATAAAATTTAAGGATTTTTAGAAATTAAAATATATAAGATACAGGATGAATACTTTCCTTTGAAAACGGACTAGTGAAAATGGATTTCCAAAGATATAATCCCTTCAAAACGTCAAGCTTTTAGCCCCTTCCATTCTCCCTACTTCTCCTGGAAAGGCGAGTGGCTTTGAAGGCCAGTCACTGCAGAGGCGCACCTTGTCCATCAGAGCTATCAGAAGGCAGGCCGCCATCAGGGCTCTGCTCTCCGGAGCTCTGCCTGTAGAGCCCGGCCGTGAGTCTCCTCTCCTGCTGCAGCCTCTCGAAACCCGCCTGGGCACACAGGAGCTCCATCTGCTTCACCATCCCCTTTTCAGCCTGCTAGTAAGTAAAGCAAAAATAAAAGCAATAACTACAGCATTCTAGAGTTCTTCATGGCCTAATGTTGCCAATTTGAGACACCAGAAAATACATTTAGTATTTATTAAAAGGAGCTCACACTTCCTATGGTATGATTGCCTCCATAAATATGAATACATGTTATAAGATACTAGGTTTGTTCAAAAGGTTGCTTGTCGGTCCCATAAAGAGAATTCTATGTAAACTCAAAACCAATATAACCTTCACTTTGTTTCCCAAGGTTCTGAATCCTTTAAAGGATTTCCCCTTCTTTCTATTAAAAAAAAAAAAAAGAAGGAAAGAAAGAAGAAGGAAAAAAAAAAAAGAGCCCAAGAGCACCAGCAACATCTGCTGTCAACTGCTTTGAGCACAGGGTGAAATCCTGGCATCTTATTTTAGGATTTGGCGCTACCCAGATTCTGCTGATGACAGCCTGCTTGGAGGAGAAAAGGTGTAAAATGCTTGTCTAGAAGAACAAGACAAACACACCTCCCACCAAAATTAAACAATGCAAATTATGCAGAGACGCATCCCTGCCAGCAAGGATCTCTGCCTCCATCCCAGAGTGAAGCAGCATTTTCCAAGTAAGCATAGATGGACACGCTTAGAACAGAAGGCTGCTGTGTGACATATGAAGTCACCTCTGCACGTGTGTCAGAAGCCCCCTCTCTATGTTCTGCTCTAAATTACTTGCATGTGATATTCAAAGCAGTGTCTATATGACATTTGCCAATGAAGTAATAGTCAAAATGCAGATATGATTCATTATCATGTTATATAAAAGTACTATAAGAATGCCACTATATAAAATTGGTTACAAAAGTCATGATTCACAATTTTAAAGATCAATAGATGGAACACATAATGGATTAAAAAAATAGGAGAAATGCCCTTACTACTTTTCTAAACAAACCAGATCAAAGGTAACAATAACTTTATTTCAACCAGTTAACTGAGGACATTTCAACAGGCCATTCTGGGAGGGAAATACAGTAGCAAGATTTGGCAACACTAAATGGGCCTGCAAACAGATCTGCAGTTCTGTCTGAAAGGGCCATTCACACACGGACTTTGGAAATGTCCATTTCTGAGCACATACATAGTTAAAAATTTACTAAAATCTGGGGGTAGGAGGATGGCTATTGCAGCACACAGTACTGGCTGCATAAGCCTGAGAAACCAAGTTCAAACCCCAGCACCTACATGAAGAACTGAGCTGGGACCCCAGCAGTGGGGAGGCAGATCCAGGTGGGTCCCCGGGGCTCTGCAGCCAGCTAGCAGAACAAACAAGAACAAGGCCAACGAGAGTACTGTCTCAAAAAATCAAGATGGGTGGACCCTGAGGAACCATACCCAAGGTTTCCATCTGGCCTCTAAAAACAGGTGCACACATGGGTACTCATACCAGCACCCTTGTGCACCACACAAGCATAAACCCCTTCACATACACACAGAAATTAATAAAATTATCCAAAGCTACACACTAATTTAGCAATTCTTCAGTAATGCTCTAAAAGGGGGTAAGAGTTACAATGGTGACAATATGTTATTGAGATCTTTTGCTATTATTTTACCTAAGAATTATAACAAAATGGCTGTTTTCCCTGAGACTCAAAGAACGTGTCACTTCCTAAAGAACTACAGAGAATAAGTAACATCTTATCAGATTTTGTTCATGAACCAAATGAAACCAAGATGTTCCTGCCATCATACAGATAAAGCTGAGGACCAGAAAACATTGAACAACAACCAGAAACAAACTCAATCCTTACAAACCTCAAGCGGAAGCTAGCAGAAACACCCACCCACCCCCAATCTCCAGCTATGCCCATGAGAGTCTATGGTGGGTGTGTTACCTGTGAACCGAGACCTGCAAGCTCCTCACTCTTGGCTCTGGCCTGCTGGAAGAGTGTTGGCACAGATTCCTGGAAGTCCGGAAATCCATCCTGTGGGGCAGATCACAAGGCCTGGATAGTCAGACTTTGTTACCACACAAAGCATAAACAACACTGCCCTGAGTCATAAAGAATCCGAGATCTTATTGTAGAATATTGCATTTCGGTCTTTGAAGCTACCGTGTCTTATTTTCTACAGTAAGACTACAAAGGAACAAGATGGGAAATCCAACCCTCTCCAGCACCAGCAGTGTCAAGCAGGCTTTATGACCACAGAGGCAAGAGTCCCAACCAGCACCCCCTCACACACACTTGCCTGCTCGCCTCCCCGCCCTAGGCTCATCTGCTCACCCGCTAACCAGCTCCCCTCCGCACCCCCAGGCTCACCTGCTCACCCGCTAACCAGCTCACATAGACACAGAGCCTTTTCCTACTTCTAGTTTTATGAAAAGCACTGAAGTATTCCCATGAAAGTAGCATTTTTTTTTCTATAGTTTTGACTACCCAGTACAAAAAAACATCAAGAGGCAGAACCCTCCACCAGGAAGCCACCTTTGCTGTCTAACATTGTTGCAGTGGTCTTCAACCGTACAATTATGTGGTTGAAACTTCACAACTGTAATTTTGCTACAGTTATGAATCCTAGAGAGTATGTGACATGCAGGATATCTGACCCTGTGAAAGGGTCATTTTACTCCAATGGGTTCCTGAGTCACAGGTTAAGAACCAGTGGTTAAAGGCCTCATATGGATGGTTTATGTGCTTCATCCAGTATAACTTTCCCTGCTGGGACTGGGAACTGTTGGGCTTTTAAAAATATTTTTTGTTAATTATTTTAGTTTTGACATATAAAAGTTGATACATTACAGTTGCATAAGCTTGTATGTTACCCTCTGGTTTATATATGACCTTGTGTAGTACCATGATTTGTACTGCTCTGAAGTCTAAAAGGGAATTTGCTTTAGAAATTTAGTAAATAGCCATATTGCCATGTTTTTTTTTTTTAATTGTTTGTAATCTGTCTAGTAAAGATCTAAAGTAAAAGGAAAAATTAAATTGCCACCCAACTTGAATTTCCCAGTACTGTCCACGAGTCCCCTTTGTCAGGATGGGCCTACAATGACCTACAGTACCTGTCCTCCCGAGTTAGTCTCTTTGGGGGGAAGATAAAGGACAAGAGAATCTTTCTGAGCTACTGAGAAGACCAAGTGGGAAGAGATGATGAGATCATGGATTTATCATGTGACAGGTGTAACGTGAGAACAGTAACATATATGATATGTATGGAACACACCATTAATTTTAAGTTCTTTTTTTAACTGCCTGTTTGCTGTTCTGTAAAAGGCTGCTATATATGAAGCTACAGGTAACTATGATGGCTTTAGTAAGGAAGCCTTAAGGGAAGGCCACTAGGGCCTACTTACAGAAGCCCTCGTTACCAATGCAGCTTTCCCTTTGTGGGATAAGCTACATGCTTTTAACACTGGGAGAACAATTTGTTTGAAGTCAGACATGAAACAACATGATTGGAAGTAAAAAGTAAATAACTCTGACATTGTGAGACCACTTCATGTACCTTCATATCCAACTGTACTTTCTTAGTATTGAAGACACTCGCCTTTCTAGCTCCTACACTGCTGAATAGAAATGCATAGACTGTAATCAGTAGGTGAGCTAGAGTCAATCTTATATAAGAGCATGAAAGTATACCATTCTCTTGGTTATTCCGTTTTTCTTCTAAGATTTCTTTTTTACTCCTACAACTCCAGCCTCCATTCGAGCAAGCTTCCTTTAAGCTCAAACTAGTACACTTGGATCAAGCATCAAGGAGATTGCCCAACAACAGCCCTGCTGGCTTTCAGAAGCCCAAACTGTACCGGTTCCTATTTCACAGGCATTTTCTACTTAACCCTCATAAACAATGCTCGTTTCCCCTGTTCTATAGCTATAGACACCAGCTTCAAGCCTAAGCTCAATGCGTACAGCCCTAACATGAAGATATTTCTGAAACTTGACTATAAATAATAGCTACTTTTCATGAGAACTGACTGCAACTTCGTAATTTGTGCTGGGTTTGAAGTTTATCTTATTGCTAACCCTGGGATGTGGAGCAGACCATTTTGTCCCTGGGTATATACTGTCCCATTTGTAAGAGGGACACTATAGCAGCCCTGAGGCTAATTTATACAATCATTTTTTAGGGAAACAAAATAGTGCAAAGAAAATACTTACCTCAGTGCTTGGTACATATGAATTACCCACAAAAAATATTTCTCTCCATTTAGAAAGTTCAGCCTCAAGGCCACCAGGTTTAATTAACATAAAACAGAGCAGTATAGGTGACTTACCCATCCCTTTGTTATATAGAGGAAAAGGATGTATCTTAGGAATATATGCACAGTATAGCTCTCCAAGTGGGAGCAAGAAAATGCTGGGAATACTGGGAGGGGGATATTTTGGTGAAAAGCATAATGGGATTCTGAAAGCACTTGGGGCTACAGCAGCAGCCAGGAAAGGCATGCTTCTGCGCCCTGACAAGCAGTCCATAGAGGCCATCGATCAAAGACCTCGAACTTTGGGAAGGCGG
>NW_022196896.1:74633894-74649547 GCF_008632895.1 Mastomys coucha | reverse complement strand
AGAGAGAGAGAGGGAGAGAGGGAGAGAGAGAGAGAGGGGCAGAGAGAGACAGAGACAGAGAGACAAAGAGAGACAGAGAGACAGACAGAGACAGAGAGATAGAGACAGAGACAGAGACAGAAGCTGAAAGGAAAGGAAAGGAGTTCTTCAGGAAAAGACAGAAGCTTAGAAAAAGGCCTGAGGGCAAAACCAATAGGCTGTATGTACATCGTTTATTACAGCTACGTAAGGAGGATCTTAAGGAAGTGTCCAGAGAAGCTAGACAGGCACGGCCAGATTCTGCGAGGCCTTATACACAATACTATGAAATTTAAATCTTATTTTAAACAATGTAGATATTCCCTTTATTCAAATGGTAAAGAGAAGCCACTGAGGCTCTCAGAGAAGACAGCCAGGCCAGATTTTAGAAAGGCTAATACCAGACACAGCTGATACTTGGTTAATGTCTGTGCTGAAGACAGAGAACAGTAGCCTAGGGGATACTAGTAGCCTAGTAGTAGGTTGGGGATACTCACTGCAATAATGGCTACAGGGCCAGGCATAGATTACAAGAGGAACTAGAAAATGGATCGTTGCAGGCAGAGACATGCAACGATCTAAGGGCTGCAATGACTTCCCTGTACATAAACCTGGTAAGTAGGTGCCATGACTTTGGACCAAAGAGTGAAGTCAGGGCTGGAGACTTGCAGCAACCATCAGCTCAGCAGCATGTTGTGGGTGGAGATGCTGACAGAATCCCCAGATGTCCCAATATCTTAAATACTGTTTGAAGAGGCTTATGAAGGAGGAAGGAGCTAGCCAGTCTTCTTGTGTTGGGAACAGATGTGCGGTCTCAGCAAGCCAACCGCATCGTTTACAGCATTCCCAATTTCTCCATGGAGACTACATCACCTGCTTTGCCTGTCCAGGGGAGATTTGTGGGTATTAAGTGAACTATGCAGATGGCAAATCTTGTCATGAGTGCCGTCATGGTCAGCCATGAGAATGCTGCAAAAGCTGGGGAGGGGACCTTCAAACTTTGTACATGAAAGCTTGCTGGGAAATGGGTAGTTAGTGTTCTGTTGTTTATAATGAGAAACAAGGTATGTGGGATATCCAACAGAGAGACAACAGCGAGAACATCTCCAAGATCCTAGTGTATTGCTAGAAGGATAGCTTGGACTTTACTGTATTTGGAACAAGGCTTATTTTGGGTCTCTGTAGCCTTTTCTAGGCACCAGCTGTACCATGCTATGAGCAATTTATCTCCATGTCACATTGATGGCTGCTGCCATTAATCACAGCGTTCCCTTGGTGATGAGAATCTGGATCTCAGCAATGAGAATATAAGATACATGTCTGTGATCTAATCAGTCTCGCCCCTTTGGTCTCCTCTCTGTCTTTCCCACCAAGCACCAGCGAGCTGTTCTAAAGCCGCTGCACCTTGAAGAGACGCATGGTGGCAGATGTTCTTAACCCCACCTGTGCGTTTCCCCTTTCTCTATTCATGCTTTCTGTATGAATAGCAGATTGTGCTGTTTCTGCTTTTCTGTTCTAGAGAGAAGAGCCTACTTCAGACTCTACCAGCTTTCCTTTCACGAGCTTAGTCACAGTGTAGGTGGATATTCTGACCCTGCCTCTCACTCCCTGCTGCCCCAGAGCAGCTGGCTGGCAGATGTTTCCTCTTTCTTGTTCAAACCCAGTTCTCGGACTTTCTGGTCTATTAACGAATTCATTTCTTCCATCCAGCCAGGTCTGTACTCTCTACTCCACAGGGACAGAGTTGTCATTCCTCATGTCTATCCTCTTTCTAGCAATTCTGGCAAATGGAGAAAACTAACAAGACAAAAACGCACAGCGCACGGTCTGTCTGAGCAGTCAGTGGCCTTCAGCAGTCTCCCTCTTTAAGGAGCTACTTTCGATGCTGCCGTTACTGGAGATAATGACGGTTTGTTCTTAAACCAAAGAGAAAGGTTACCAGTTGACTCTTCTTTTCACCAGTATTTTAAACCTTTAAGCAAAGGCAAGACAGCCAGGGATTCTGGCTCTTAACTCTTCATGCTCATGATGAACAGTCAAGCCATCCTACCCTGTCATGGGAAGAGTATAAATAAATCAGACTAATTCTATGGATATCTTTCTAACATAGTCTTTATACTCACTCTAAACAGGAACCTCTCTTTCATATTAATATATTTTTCAGTTACCATTATTAAATTTTCTACTCAAAACTTACAGTTGTTTACCAGGCAGTTGTCTTTAGATTAGAAAATAGTAACTGCCACTGCCTTCCTGAGAGACCACCAGTCCTACACACACTCTTCCTTCACAACCACAGAGCAGAGAAGGTTCTAAGTCCAATGGAACTGTTCCGTGCAGGTGAGGTGTTTTGTGAATGCTCATTAGCATCCAGAAAGGTACTGTTTGGAGCTCAGATGTAAGACACGGGCTAGAAACTCTGGCTCTGCCACTGGACAGCAACATGGCAACTGTCGGTCTTCCCCAGCTGTGGGAATGGTCATCATAAAGCATATACAAGAAGGTTTGTGATAAATGTCTAGCAGGGACTGGCACATAACAGCATGATTTACAAATTCGTCATTGTTATAATTGTCCCACAGCTACATGCTTTAGGGGCCTTGTGAAAAATAAGAATAAGAATGCACAATTCATTCTTGGTTTTAGCTAGAGGTGAGTTTTTTGCAGTTGTTCAATCCACAGAAGTGTTACCAAGCCTGACTCTCTGTCACACAGCGCTTGGAGAGAGCTTTCCCCAGACCTGTCCATTTCTATGTGCATTCGCTAAGGCTCACTCAAGCGGGAAAGTTCTCTGTGATTATCCCATTTACTTTGGAAATAAGAAGAAATAATGTTCAAAATCTTTACATATCTTAACACCTGCCTAACATACCTTGTTAGGCAGTACATCATTTAAGGACAAAAGATATATATTTTTTTATACAGTCTCTGTTGATACTTTAAAATGCCATCCTTATGGGAAAACAATGTTGTCTCAGGGGGGGAAAGTCAGGCGAGTACTTAAGATTCATTGCACCCAACCCTTACAGTATGGATCTGGGAGACATAGCCTTCAGCTATAGGAAGAAATCAGACTGCCCTTGGGCACAGCACTGCCTTACTAGTGCATCCTAAGGCACTGACAACAGCACACAAAATTGTTTCCTTTCCTACCAGACTGGACATCACATTTGGTTGTTGTTCATTGCAAAAATATTCTGTTAAATATGGAAACAAGTGAGCAACTTGGTCTGTATGCTGAATGGCTCCCTTTTGGAGCAAGGGAGAGAAGTAGTCCTTGAATTAATTTTGGCCTAAGCAATTGGGGCTCTGTCCTATATTCATTTTTATGTTACTATCTTCAAATAAGGAGTAAGCTGGGAAGCACAAAAGCATTTATTAAAGTGAGAATAGAAGAAGCAGGTTCGCAGAGTTCTAAAGTTCTCATTTCAGGTTTCCTTATGTGGCTCTTTGTGTCAAGAATATCAATAGACAAATACTGTGTTCCTAAATGTGATTAGTATTTTGTTACATCTGTGTTCCCCGAATGCCAATTTACCTTTACCATGTCAGCCTGAATACCCCTGGCCCTCCTACCTTTAAAACTCAGCTCAACTGAAGCCTCCCAGAGGAGGCCCTACTCACACCTCACACACTCTCATGCCACAGTTGCCTCATAGAAGGCACTAATCTTGGTGACGAGTGTTAATGGGAGCAGACCCCATGACAGCCAATATCACCCACTATCAGCTTCTGGAAGCATGTGGACAGCTCCAACACCTAAACATACTCAGAACACAGAACAGACCCAGCTAGGACAGTGCCAGACATACAGACTAGCATGCAGAGTGACATACATTATACACACAGGGAACACTTTGAGGAGATTGGTCACCACCAATCTCTTAGTGATGCCTAAGTACTTTTACAAAACTATACAAAACCAAAACTGTAAAGACAACAATAGAGCATGAATTAATGTCCTAAATTCAAGGTAAGGATTGTGTTTATTTCTAGGAATAAGCTAAGAATGGGTCTAAAGACTCTTCCTTATTAGGAAGGGCTAGGACTTTTACAGGGAAAGGCAACTGTGGTTGTTTTAATCCTAAGTCAAAACTATTAAACTATTCAAGTGGCTTTGTGACCCTAATAAAATGATGAGCCAACCATATTGAGCTACTTATCTTCAGAGAGATATATTTGAAGAAATTGAAATTTCACAGCTAATGTAATAACCCAACACTCTTGAGTTTCTAATGATAAACTCAAATTGCTGGAGAAAGAAGTTGCTTAAGTTGCAGCGAAGGGCCACTGAGAGGTTTAAAAAACGATTCATGCCGGCAAAAAGCAATAAAGGCATCTCTGATCAGCCATGACCATGTTTCAGTGTGGAACAGTATTGCTTACATGAAGAGCAGACCAAGTCATGACTGTTGATTTAATTTAGACCATTTGTTTAATTTAGAATTGGTCTACCTAGCTAAAGAATAATAGGCCTCTTACCTGTGTGCCTCCTACCACACGATGAGTTTACAGTGTTGCTTTGCATTGAACAGACATGAATAACAGCTGTTATTGGACCACTAAGATCCAATACTGAAAAAACCAGCAGCCATTCACCTATTTTCTCTCAGTAGAGCCACAGTCAAATCTACAAGAATCTTCTTGCAGTTATCTTGGTATACAGTAGATTAAACTGTCTTAATACTTTTGAACACAGACTGTTAGACAATGTCAACAAGCCTCTTAAACTAGAACTAACCCATCTTGACTAGTTCTCCAAAGTGAACATCCAGATAATAACCAGGTGGTAGCACACACCTCTAGTCCAAGCAACCAGGAGGCAGAGGGAGGTGGGGCTCTGTGAGTTCAAGGGTAGCCTGTTCTGCAGAGCTAGTGGTAGCCAGGGCTACACACAGAAACCCTGTCTTGAAAAAAAAAAAAACCAAAAAACAAAAACCAAACCAAAACAAAACAAAACCAACAAGACAAACACTAAAGGCAAGCATGAGTACAACTTAAAAGAAAATTGTCTCTTAGGAACAAAATATTTATTTGAGAACCTAAGGATAAAGATTTTTGTTTGTTTGTTTGTTTGTTTTAAGAAATAAAAACTGAATCACAGTCATTCATTGTTTTGTCTAACAGCTGTTATTCATTCCTGTTCAATGCAAAGCAATGCTAGAAACTCGTCGTGTGGTAGGAGGCACACAGGTAAGAGCCCTATTCCTCTCTAGCAGAGCAGACCAGTTCTAAATTAAACACAAACATTCAAGAATTCATAATCGTAAGTGCTATGAAACAAGCTGAACAGCGGCCAGAGTGTGATTTGGGGTATACAAGCCCCTCCCCCCAAAAAACTATGGCTACCTAGGCTGGAGTATGCTGGTAGACGCAGAGAACACTGAGCTCATCAATACCACCCATGGGCTGGTGTTAGTCTGTGCAGGTGGAAGGTAGGAACAGAAATGTTAAACAGCAAAGACCAGAAGCAAGCCGGTGCCAGACTATGACGTTCGCAGATACCTCCCACATTAGGTTTCCTCACAGGGATGGAAAGCCACTGGGATTAAAGCAAGAAAAGGGTATGTTTTTATAAGATAATTCTGGCTTGGTACCAATGAAGTACTCTGCCCCACAGACATTAAGAAAGGATCACGTGGTGATTGATAGCTGGGGTGGTCAGTCATGGCTGACCTGCTAGAACCTGACATTAAATAATGGGTTAGACCAGAGAGTCCAAGTCCGCATCCATATCCAAGAGGAAAGGGGTGGGGGTGATGGTGATTAGAGCTTCCATTCTGCTGTAAACTAGCCTTAGGAAAGATAAGCAACTCAAACTGAGCAAGAGTAGTTCTGAAACCATCTATACCTCAAGAACCCTCAGAGATGCATGTTTCCTTGTTCAGTTTCCATCCTACCACTTCCAAGTTAAAATTACAAGAACAGTCTCAACCAGTCTCTTGGGAAAGGTTTTAAGCACAGAAATGTTTCTGCACTTATAGCTACTGAGCTGTTGGTTTGCGAGGATAATACAGCGCCCCAAAAGTCAGCTACTGAGGGATCTGCTAGCTAATCACAGGAGAGGAAAGAGCTGTTTAACCAATGAAGATTTTCCAGTCTATAAGATGCTAATTTGTAAATTAACTTTAATAAACCAGTTTCCTTCTAAGAATCATCTGGGGGGAAGAGATCAGCATTGGCAGCTCTTCCAGAGGACATGGGTTCAACTCCTAATATTGACACAGTAGCTCACAACCAGATACATCTCCAGCTCTAGGGAGTCCAACACCCTCTTCTGGTCCACATGGACTCTGCATACATGTGGCAGGACATAAATGCAGGCAAAACACCCATAGACATAAAAATAAAAATAATAAAATCTCAAAAAACATTAAAAAAAATCTCCTGGGTTTGCTCACTGAGATTACTATAAGTACTTCAGAATAACAAATTATATATTGCTTTTAAGATGTAAAAAAGTTTTTTTACTGAATTATACGGCTATTCTTTTGTGCCTGAACTAGGAAATTTTAACATTACTTTGGTGATCTTATTACAAGTGAAGTAAAACTTATTAGCATACGAATGTATTATGTATATCCATACCTCTATTTTAATTCTCTTTGGAGATAATTCATCTCGTTCACCACATTTTAACCTAAAAGGAAGGGAGAAAGAAAAAGCTTGAAAAGATAGCCAATTTTATTGCTGAATGATTAATGTCTGTAACATTCCTTCAGAATATGTGATTCTGAAACCATAACATGAAACATGACTTAAGTAACCATTTACATAATGTCCTGTCATTTCCAAGCTAGTATTAAGGGATATGTACACACCATTACATCCTGTAGAAAGCCTCTGACCTGAGAACTTGACCAGAGAAAGTGCTACTTCACAACAATATAACAACAACCAAGTATCAAGGAATGTCTCCTTAGAATTCAGCAGGAACCATTTAAAACATGATGATAAAAATGGTCATTTGAAATTAACACGTAAGTCTGTATGAAATAAGACCATTGTGCCTGTCTCCCAAAGCCACAGGTGTTCTTACCTGACGTGGAAGCCTCCCTTCTGGGAACTGTGTACTAGCATGCCTATGGCATGGCGCCACCCGTGCTAGGATAGCCCATCCTTTGAGGCACCACCTTGATATGTACATCTAGTTGTACATATTCTTTCCAACTAAACGATGAGAAGACAATCTAACTTATAAAGACACTAAACTATAAACAGTGTATCTTGGGATAGACAAAATGCAATTTTATTTACTGTGGTATTATTTCCAATAACAGAAGCCTGGATACAAGAATCCATCACTAACAAAGGGAGCATTTTTCTCCCAGCCATCACCTAGTTTGGCTGTCAATGGGTGCATCACTGTGTCTGAAGGGCTGTGAGACCACGTCATCGTGCTCAGCTCTATGTCACAGAATGTCTACACCATGGCAAGAACTCTACAGCTCTGGAGACTGTAGCTTTCAAAGGAGTATAAGAGGATTAAACAAACAAAACAACAACAACAACAACAACAAAAAACCAGAAATAGCTGTTAAGATCAGAAGCTCCAGTGGGCTGTAATGGACAAATTACATATAGCTTAATTATTTCAAAGCCCAGAGAAAGGTTTTGGGATGTCTTCAGCAAGAACACATGATAAATGTTTGAGCAAGTAGATTTAGCAACTGAATTCAACATCATACAGTACATCATCTTTTCAAAAGGTGCCCACTGATACAAACATTTTTTTTATGCTTTTAAGCTCCAGTTTAAGATAATTTAATTAAAAAGGATGTCTTTGAAACAATGTTTTAAAAGGTCTTTATGAGTCATAATCTTACTTTCTCAGAACCATTCATATTCTATCTATGAGCAATGTTTCAAACAGCCTCTACCCACTGTGCAAATCCCAGGCTCCCACCTTACCTGGTGGTCCTGTAAGTGTACTTGTAGGTAACTTCTCGAGAAACCTGCCTGGCCAGGGCAAAAAGCTCATCTCTTCTTGTCAGTAGGGCGTTGTCCTTCACACACAGCTGAGCGGCTGCCTCATTCACAGTAAGCTCAACATACAAAAGAAAAGTTTTCAGAAGTATAAGGATCTCTTCTTCATTAACTAGAAAAGCTCACCTCTTTACAGAAAGAAATAATGCATAAAATCCCCCCCATCAGCCTTCAGTCAGGCTTGTGTCAGCCTTCAGTCTTCTAGAATCCAAACAATCTGAAAAAAAAATTATCATGCTTTTACTACCTGTATTTATTTATTCTATATTTTTGACTAGGTAGGAGACTTTATGAATGATAAATATTCTGCATCTCATCTCTCTTTTGAAAAAAAAAAAACGAAATTGATTTTTGAAATGGTAACAATCTTTCTTTAGCTAACTCTGAATACTCACAGCCTGGCAGCATTTCTCATGTGCATTGACACAAAAGTTCCTTATGCAACACTAATCAGATCACTTAAACAGCAAAGTTGTGACAAATCAGACTGGCACTGGAAACATGACATCTCAGACTTTTTACATTTGCTTAATTCAATACTTGTTAAAATATTGCCAATATTGCTGCTGGCTGATTAAACACCTATACTAAAACTTAAAATAGGGAGTATTATGGTAAACATGAAAATCCTAACTTGTTAACATGCCAGTATGTTCCCCATAGCTGGGTCAAGCAGATGCAGGGGACCACTGGCAGATAAGCTACACTTCTATTACAAAGTAAGAACTGTCCTTAATCAGTATGGGTAATGGCAGGAAGAAGGGCTTGGTGTTAGCAGACCTGGAACTAATTCTGTTCAGCCGCTCATGGCTATGTGACACTGGAACTCAGAGATGCCTCTAAGCCTCGTTATGTGTACCACCCCAAAGGCTGTCACAGTAAGAAATAGAGCTATTCCTGGTATGAAGCTGCTGTTGGTGTTTAGCTCTTGTTTTATTTTATTAAAAAAGTTTAGTCTCTATCCAGGCACTTCACCTTTATTGCTAATTACTTCTTATTTCTCTACACTAAGAGTTGTCAGTCCCTTTATTCATCTATATAATTCTGTATCTTTTATTTTTACCATGTTTTATGACAGCAACTTGGCTTATTTACATCAGCACCTGATATAGGGTCAATGCACAATGAATACTGGTGACTGATAATTTTTAAATCCTTTATAATATTGCTTTTGTCATACATGTAAAATGTTATTTCAGTTAAGAGCAATACATAATTTAAGCCAACCTCACCTAGATAACTCCAGTTCAAGTACTACATGCACAAGAGAAATGGACATTTATAAATGTACATCTTAGTCTGTATATCTAATTATGTGGTACAAGCTCCAACAAATGGACTGTTAGATCATAGAACACACTCAATAAGATTTTTATAAAGATTAATTTATATATATATATATATGTGTGTGTGTGTGTGTGTGTGTGTGTGTGTGTGTGTGTGTGTTTTGATGTATGTCACATATGTGCAGATACCTGAGAAGTCAGAAGAGGGTATAAGGTCCCCTAAAGTTGTCTTCACAGGCAGTTGAATGCTGCCTGACATGGGTGCTAGGGGAGTGGTCTACAAGAGTAGCAAGACATATTCAACTGCAGAGCCATATCGCCAGCACTTGCTCACTTTTTATGTCCTACCACAATTTCCCTTTAGATAAACTACTCCAGATCTTACTGCAAATACACATGGGAAGACCATTCCTAGAATTCTTTCTTTCCAGTGTTGCTTTCTATCTTTCAATAGCTTTACCTACTTCATATATGTAGATGGCTTTTGATTTCATTTTCATTTATTTGATCAGAGAATAAAATGAACTGGGATGATTTAATCTCAATTGTCAATGAGATAAGATCTGGAACAGGCCTTGGGGCATGCCTGTAAGGGGTTATCTCTAAGAAATAGGCCTCTGGGTACTCTGGTAAGGGATTATTATCTTGACTAGGCTAGTTGGGGTTGGAAGGTACCATTCCCTGGGCTGAGATCATGGATGAACAAAAAGGAGAAAGTGAACTGCCCCTAAGCATTCATTGTTCTGTTCTACCTGATTGTAATCACAATGTGACCAGATGATTCAAGTCCTGCTGAGCTGGCTTCCCACCATGACAAACTAGGAGCCCAAATAAACTCTTCCTTATGTTGCTTTTGTCAGGACATTTTAAGAACAGAAAAATTAAGACTCAAACCAAACCAAAACAAAACAAACAAAAAAAAAACCAAACAATGCTGACTGAAAAACAGAGAGGGCAGGGACATTACCAGAAGTGCTTGAAGAGCCCGAAATTGAGTAAGGCATGGGATCCCAAAACAAAGATGGCTGTGCCCAAAGAGCAAGTAAGTTAAGGACAGAGTGTCCAAACTGGTCACAGTGTCACAAGGCTGGGAAGTGTGTGAAAGGACCAAGAGGCATGGCTCAGTGCTCCCCAGAGTGAGGAGTCCTAAGTCGGTGTCGGTACCATCCACAAAGCTTCAAGCACGAGCTTTAGAAACTCACGAGCTAGCAGGGGCATCAAGGAACATTACCCATCCTGAACGTCAGAGCTATGTGGAAGAGGGCAGAAGACAAATCTCTCCATGCTCACACAGACCTCCAGCCCTAATTCACTCACGCTAAATGCGCTGGGACCTTACCTTTGGTTAAACTGTAGAAATAAATCCAGGCAAGTGCTATCAGAAGCTACTCCCTTCCAGGGGCTTCTTCTAAACGTTTTAAGAAATGTGAGTTCAAAGAGATTAGACATGAGAAACAAGGCCAACGAGACAGCCCAGTGGGTAAAGGAGCTTGTCACCAAGCCTTCTTGCCAAAGTTCATTCTCCAGGACAAGCATGGTAGAGAGAACCAACTACCTTGTAAGTCATTCAGAAATCATTAGAAAAAAACAGCAGGGGTGGTGGAGATTCACTCACATTTAGAAGCAAACAAAATTCTAAATAACTCATGAATCAGAAATCATAAAATAAAAAATAAAATATCAAAGCTTTAAGAATAATAATGAATCCATGCACAGTGAAAACTCAAGAGCTACAACTGCTTAAAGAATTATAAGAATAACGGAATATTAATGAACTCAACACCCAATTTAATTTAGAAAGACCACGGATACAACATTGTAGCTTAGAGGCAAGCACAGACACAACATTGTAGCTTAAAGGCAACCACTGACACTACATATAAAAGCATGGCTGTTTCAATAGTTCATTCACAAAAAAACAGGAGGTTTGAATAGGAACGGACCCCATAGACATAGGTGGTTTGAATGCTTGGCCCATAGGGAGTGACACTATTAGGAGATGTGGCCTTATTAGTGTAGCTTTGACCTTACTGGATGAAGTGCGTCACTGTGGACTTGGGCTTTGAGGTCTCATATGCTCAACCTAGGCCTAGTGTGGCATACAATCCCCTTCTGCTGCCCGCAGATCAAAATGTAGAATTCTCGGCCCTTCTCCCTTGTCTTCCTGCATGCTGCCACACTTCTTGCCATAATGATAATGGACTGAAACTCTGAAACCGTAAGCCAGCCCCAATTAAATGTTGTCCTTTATAACAGTTGCTGTGGTCATAGTGTCCCTTTGCAGCCATAGAAACTCTAAGACAGAAGGCCAGATGGGGCCCACTGACTGTTTGTGGTTCTCAGGGAAAAACTGTTGACAAATTTCTGGGCAACCATAACGGGTGGGTGAAAGACCAAACAGACTAGGTTAGGTCACAAAAACTATGAATAACTTTGTGCTCGTGTTTGAAGATGAATGAAATCAATGTGTTTAGAAAAATACAAACTTGCTAAGTGATTCCAGAAGAAAAGTCCTACAAGGTATGTCTTCAAGTCACCCTAGGAAAGCCTAACACCTCTTTTCACGTGTTGGGTGATGAGAACTGTCAGGCTGAGGGCACAGAGTAAAAGCATCATCATCTATGCAGATGTGCTCTCATGGGAGCAGCCCAGATGCCGTCCCTTCTCTCAAAACTGGAACTTCTGGAATCTTCTGAAACGTCTCAACTTTGACCTCCCACTTCTGCACTGGCAACTGACCTCCCACCCAGCTGACCTCTCACCCTGTTGACCTCCCACTTCTGCACTGGCAGCTGACCTCCCACCCAGCTGACCTCTCACCCTGTTGACCTCCCACTTCTGCACTGGCAGCTGACCTCTCACCCTGTTGACCTCTCACCCTGTTGACCTCCCACTTCTGCGCTGGCAGCTGACCTCCCACTTCTGTGCTGGCAGCTGACCTCTCACCCAGCTGACCTCTCACCCTGTTGACCTCTCACCCTGTTGACCTCCCACTTCTGCGCTGGCAGCTGACCTCCCACCCAGCTGACCTCTCACATTTGATATCACTGTTTCGTGGGCCTGAGGTTTTATCTTAACTTCTTTTTTTTTTTAATAGGATATTTTATTTATTTACATTTCAAATGTTATCCCCTTTCCCGATTCCCCCACCACCAGAAAATTTCTATCCCATCCCCCTCCTCCTGCTTCTATGAGGGTGTGCCTCACCCACACACCCACTCCCGCCTCCCTGCCCTCGAATTTCTCTAGTACTGGGGCATCCAGCCTTTATGGGACCAAGGGCCTCTTCTCCCATTGATACCTGACAAGGCCATCCTCTGCTACATATGCAGCTGGAGCCGTGGGTCCCTCTGTGTGTACTCCTTGGTTAGTCCCTGAGTGCTCTGGTTGGTTGATAATGTTATTCTTCCTATGGGGTTGCAAACTACTTCAGTCCTTTCTCTAGCTCTTCCATTGGGAACCTTGTGATCAGTTCAATGGTTGGCTGTGAGCATCTGCCTCTATATTTGTCAGGCTCTGGCAGAGCCTCTCAGGAGACAGATATATCAGGCTCCTGTCAGCATGCACTTCTTGGCATCCACAATAGTCTCTGAGTTTGATGTCTGTATATGGGATGGATCCCTAGGTAGGGCAGTCTCTGGATGGCCTTTCCTTCAGTCTCTGATCTACATTTTGTCTCCATATTTGCTCCCGTGAGTATTTTGTTACCCTTCTAAGAAGGACCGCAGCACCCACACTTTAGTCTTCCTTCTTCTTGAGCTTCATGTGGTCCGTGAATTGTATCTTGGGTATTCCGAGCTTTGGGGCTGATATCCACTTACCGGTGAGTGCATACTGTGCGTGTTCTTTTGTGACTGGGTTACCTCACTCAGGATGAGGTTTCGGTGGAATTATCATTTACTTGCTGCCTACTCTCCTTTCCTTTTCCATCGTGAAGCTTTAGAGTCCTCTGACCAGAAGATGCTATCTGCAACGAATCCCATGCAGTGCAAACTACTGGCGCACTTATGTTTCTGCACACTCTGCCACACTGCCGTTCCCAGTTTTCACTTGACTTCTCATCATCCATTGACGAGATCCAGAGCACACTGCCACCTATTTTACCAGCTCCTGTCTCCACCTGTCCCTCTGGACACCTGAAATATTAATCTCCCTGCTGAAATTCCTAGTGCCACATCTGCGGCTGCCCCGCACACCAAGAGTATGTATGGTTCTAAGTTTTGTCATTGCACAGGAGTATGTATGTATGTGTACATCAATTACCTATTCTTAACTTTAAAAGCAAAAGTGTAGGACAATGTTCTATTGTATAAATTCTTTACCATCCAGGATACAATGCTTTTAGGGACAAATACAAAAGTGTTTATAAGAAAAAAATTCAGCCAGGTGGTGGTGGCATGCGCCTTTAATCCCAGCACTTGGGAGGCAGAGGTAGGCAGATTTCTGAGTTCGAGGCCGGCCTGGTCTACAGAGTGAGTTCCAGGACAGCCAGAGCTATACAGAGAAACCCTGTCTCGAAAAACCAAGAAAAAAAAGAAAGAAAGAAAGAAAGAAAGAAAGAAAGAAAGAAAGAAAGAAAGAAAGAAAGAGAGAGAGAGAGAAAGAGAGAGAGATTGAAAGAGAGAGAGAGAAAGAGAGAGAGAGAGAAAGAGAGAGAGAGAGAGATAAAGAGAGAGAGAGAAAGAGAAAAGAAAAAAATCCTACAGACTTGGCTAGAGTTGATTTTTTTCCCCAGGTGTCAGAGGTGCTGGTAACCACTAGGAACTACAGACAACACTTAGCTTTGAAAGATTTAAATAAAAGCATCCAGGGTTTTTATAAAGAAAATTCTCTGAACAGTTAGATGGAGCCAAGGAAGTTACATATTCCCTTATTTGGAAACTGAAAATAAACTGGTAACCTTTTTTTTAATCTTATATATTTAGAAATACTAAAATGTCTTTCTCTGACTTAAGCAGTTAATATTTTCATGATTCCTGAAAGGTCACGATAGCACTACTTTTTATTCTCAAATAATTTCAGACTTCCAGTGTTCTGAAGAGAAATGGATTCTATAACCTGTACCCTCATCCACATTATTGGATTACAATCACACACGCTGGAACCACAGTGAACGAGAGCTGTCCAAGATGATGTTCAGAAGCAAGGCAACCTTCCCAACGCTCTCCCCCACCACTTCACACCTAGCACTCATTCTGCGCACACCCTTATTCAGAGGCATTCACACACCAGCCGAACCTACTTAGCTAAAGAAGCAAAGGGCTCTGTGCTGAAAGCATAGTACAAAGAAGAATTCTTCTGGGGGCTGGAGAGATGGCTCAGAGGTTAAGAGCACTGGCTGCTCTTCCAGAGGTACTGAGTTCAATTTGTTGCACCCACATGGTGGCTCACAACCATCTGTAATGAGATCTGATGCCCTCTTCTGGCATGTAGGCATACATGAAGGAAGAACACTGTATACATATAAGTAAGTAGATGAATGTTTAAAGAGAATAATAATGCTTTTGAGTTGTTTAGTATAAGGATTTTTCTCATAGTGAAAATGATTAGGGTTATTAAAGTAATCTTTTTAAAAATTACTTTCACTTTGATAAAAGTATGGGCTTTTCACTCAACTTTGTGTTTCATCTGAAAAACTTTAAAAAGTACATAAAAATCGGTTAGGGCATGAAACTAAAATCCCTAGCACGTTACCCTGTCCTACTAATTATAGCCTTTTAGCTAGATACCTTTATTGTTTACAGGTAATTAAAAAAGCATAGACGAGCATGGGAATCCGCTGCCTCACTGGTCCCTGTGAAGCAGGAATCTTGATGAGACCCAATCACTGTGTAAGCTAACTCCAAAAGACCAAATCACAGGCTTGATGTGACTTCAGTCATTCTTGCTAACCAATTCTGTAATCATGAACTTCAGCCTTCATATCCAAAATCATTTACTTTAAAAGAGCAGATGGTGAAATTGCTGAAAACAAGATTAACATACAAAATTCAACCAGGGATACATTAAAAATGTAGTGAGGGAAAAAAAACCTCATTTACATCAACCTGTACATCTTAGGGCAAGGAAAAATTATCTATATGTAATAGAGACTTTCAACATACAAGAATTTGGCCAAATAAGAAATATGCAAAATACATGTAACTAAAAGAAATATAAAATTACTCATGTAATTAGGTATCTAAAAGAAATATAAAATTAATTATTAATGGAATTAGTAAGAAATCTAAATAGGAAAAAACATATGATGTACTCACCTATAGGTCCCATTTCTATAAATATGCCACCTATTACCAAGTTAACTTACACATAAAACATTTCTAATCAAAATAACACTTTTTTAAAAAACTTGATAAATGTATC
>NW_022196896.1:74609368-74633753 GCF_008632895.1 Mastomys coucha | reverse complement strand
GAAATCCGCCTGCCTCCGCCTCCCAAGTGCTAGGATTAAAGGCGTGCGCCACCACCGCCCGGCTAGAATTTTATTTGGAAGGAAAATGTATAATATTAAGAAAACCATAAAAAAGAAAACCAAAACAAAGAAAACCAGAAAAGCAAGAATAATAAAGAAATATGTGTTTTTCCATGCAGTAGACTGCATGCACTGTAAAGGCACTCAGTTGAATGGAGTCTATCCAAGTGAGGAATATAAAGGTCAGCTGAAGCATGCAGGATCAGATCAACAGAGAAGACTGAGTAAAACCAGACTCACATGTGATAAACCAGTCAATTGTCAAAGGAAGGATGGCCAGTATTCTATAAGGCAAAGGGCTCCTGTCCATAAAATACAAGAAGTTCTTGTTTTGTTTTCTTGTTCTTGGTTTTTGTTTTGGTGTTGTTTTGTTTCCTTTTGTTTGAGACAGGCAGGGTCTCACTATGCAGCCTTGGAAGTCACTAAGATAGACCATGCTGGCCTCAAACTCACAGAGATCTGCCTGCCTCTGCCACCTGAGTGCTGGGATTACACCTAGAACCAGTCAATTTTTTAAAAGACAACTGAACTACTAAAATAGTTCTGTGGACAAAAAACTTATCATGTGTTATAGGAAAAGAAACTCATCGCCACAAGGAAAAGCAAATCTGATTGTAAGTTTTCATCTACCAAGACTGGTAGAGATTAAAATGTAAAATGCATTACTAGCAAGTGTGGACAGACATTTGCATAGCAATGACGGGAGCACGAGTTTCCAGCTTTTTAGAATGTGAGTTGGAAGCAATTAGCAGTGGACTGAAATATTACATCTGCATACTCCCTGATCCCACAATTTACATGCTGGCATCTATTCTGCAGAAGAATATGCGTAATACTATAAGAGGGTATGTGTGATTGGGGCTGGCTCAACGGTTAGGAGAGCACAGTGCTCTTGCGGAGGACCCTTTGTTCCGTCTCCCAGCTGTCTAGAACCCCAGCTCCATGAGGCCTGACACCTGTGCCCTCTACAGGTACTGATACACCTACACAGCAGAGCCACAGACATAATTAGAAGACAACAAAAAATTTTAAGGGTGTATCATAATGTTCACACACTAGTATATAAACTTTTTAAACTGAGAACAATCTAAATGGCATTGGGAAGTGAGGAGTTACGGTGACTAATGGCCCATAAGGCAGTACACAGATGAAGCAGGCAGCTTCCTGTAGCAACATGGAGTTTCACCACCAACAAAGGGATCTGGAGAGCAGTCTGCGAAACATGAACTCAGGTTTGTACACGTAAAGAAAGCCTGTGGAAGTTTACACGTCGGTAATTTACATCTTTTTATGTCACAATACCTTCACAGTAAATATATGTTCCTTTCCATATTAAAGCACAAGACGGGGGAGAGAAACTTAGTGATGAATGAAATACTATAGTCAACCTAATTTTTTTCTGAAGGTTTCCTCCTTTATTCTAAAGGGTATATGGCTATTTTAAAAATCTCATTATGAAAGTCTTTTTCACGTCTGAAAATGAATCCATTTCTAAGCACTCACTGGACACATCAGACTCTAGGAAAAAAAGACAAAAAGGACAGTATCCAGCAAAGGACAGACCAGGATACAATACATTACAACGAAGTGTTCTAGAGCTACTGAGACAGGAGGAGATACAGGAAAAAAGGAAATAGATGTGACATCCTACTTGGAGGAAAAGATCATAGCAAAGACAAGCTTCCATCTGCACTGAATAGTCAAGATAGGTGTTGGACAGATAAACAAGAAAAAAGGAGAAAGAGCAAAGATGTATGCACATACTCAAATGAGGTGTGCTTATGTGGGGGGTGGACATGTGTACGCGCGCATGCACGACAGAGTGTGTGTGTGTGTGTGTGTGTGTGTGCATGCATGCATGCATGCTCAAGCATAACACTCTGGATAAAGTGCTGTGGAGATGAAACAATGAGACCTTTGTATGCTAACCATTTAAGTAAAACAAGTCAAAGCTACAATCTCAATTCCAACCTTCATCTAACACAACTTGGTTTTTTATACTAGTTGGAAATTGCCTTATATTCTGGTCATTTTATGGTTTGTTTTTTTAAAAAAAATAAATAAATAAAGTTTAATAAAAAAAAGTTTTTTAAATGAAGATCCACTTTTAAAATCCTATTTCTTAACTAAGAAACAAATCACATTGCAAACACAAAATGTATGCTTCACTGCTTGAATTCTGACATTTTTCTAAAATCTACCTTATACTGTAGTTTTAAAACTCATATGTGTTTGAGTTCAACAGAAGGCAGTCCTAGGGCAATAAACAGCCTCTGTTCAGAACAGAGATGTCACACTTCAGCATTCTCAGGGCTGCTCCAGTAGTGTTCCTCCTTGTAACCCATCAACCAGTACCCTGCAGTGAACAGCAGCAAACAAAAACATGCACTCCAACACCACACACACACACACACACACACACACACACACACACACACCCCAGGTTCCTTACCTCATGCAATGTAAGGTGTTTACCATCCTTTCTTTTGGAGTCAAATCGCCCATAGATGGCGCTGTACTTTCTAATTTCTTCCTCTTTGTGTGGGTCTTCATCACTCATCTCAAAGATGTGGCCAATCATTTTGGCCAACTTCTTATTGTTCTTCAGCAGCTCTTTGACTTCATTCAAGTCACTTTTAGGCAGTGTGGGAGCCATTCGCTCCACACACTCGGCCACAGAGAGTGCAGCAGCAGCATCCAGGGCTTCACTGCTTTCCTTTGGAGAGGCTGGGGACCCCAGGTCTGCTGGAGAGAGACTATGCTCGCTTTCAGTGGCATGGTGTCCTTGCCAGAGTCTGGATTCGCTGACACTCTGCAGTGCTAAACTTCCCACCTCTGACTTGCCCTGACCCAAGCTCTGCACACAGGTGGTGGCGGCACATTTAGGGATTTTTAAATGTGGCTCTCGTGAGCTGCTACTCCTTTCGTAACTATGGCAGGATATTCCCAGCCATGTTGGTGATCCCTCTGGTAATTTATAGATGGGTATGCTACTGACAGGAAGGGAAGTCAATGGCTGGTTGAAAAGGCCAGGGTTTGTAACCCAGTCTCTCAAAGCCTTCTGAAGCCTTCTAACATGAAGGGGCTTGCTTGCCATGCCCACAAGTGCCATTATTTCCAAAAATTCCTCTTCTCCAGCTTCACACAGTTGCTGGACATCATCACCACCTTGTTGGATAAAGGCATCAAAGTAAGAAAGCAGGTTGGCTTTCTGCAATATTCTATACAGCTGCAGCTCCCCCAGGGTCCTAGGTAAGGCTGTGGCCATTACTGTGGATGGGCTTTACCTACAAAAGAGGGAAAGAAAGGCTCATCACATGTTCTTCTACCTGTTTAAATGGCTTACAACATTGTATTATTTAGAAAGCAACATGGGCAGTACAAGACACAAAGTATCTGCCGAGCAACTGGTAGTGCAAGACACATGCCCATCCCCAACACGCATACTTTACCCAGCTTTCTTCACAACTCACAAAGTCAGTTGCTAAACTGACCTACATTCTCAAAGGAGAGCAAACATTAAACACAAACTAGGAACTGAGACCAACGCTCAAAAAGGGTTGATCCCATATTTTCCGCTTTGCATTTTCTTCCCTTCATGGTGAGGACATGGTGGCGAAGATGAACAGAAACCAGCAGGAAGTAAGACACCACCACATCACCACTCACTGAACTGTTATTTTGTGCCAGGCAACACGATGAATACTATTAGTATGCCTAATCTTCATGTAAACCCTCCAAGACAGAGTTATTTATAAATCTAGCCAGTGAAAGAGATAGATTTCAGTGTGAACTGAAGATAAGAGAATAGGTGTTATGGGTGGGTAAAGAAATGAGGGAGAAACTGGGATCACTCAGGCTAGTAGGATACAGACGCGGCAGAGTTATCACTTATTAACACTTCCTATGAGCTCAGAAATGAGTGCTGGCCAAGTACTTCCATTAAGCAAAGCAACCTTGTAAGCAACACATTCATGGATTAAAATGAGACAACCACATGAACACCACAGAGGCAAACAAAGACCAATTCTGCTGGTGTGGAGGAAGCTGACTGGAGACAACAGAAGCAGAGATATAGAACAGAGAAGAAGAGAGAGCTCACTGGAAAACAGAAAGTTACCATGCCTGGACCTGTTTTGAAAAGCCACCAGCTAGAATGCTACAAAAATCGCAATCTCAGCCACTCCAATACAGAGTCTATCACTCTAAGCACTACTTATGCAGCCCTATCTCCCAAGAACTTTGAATTATCCACATTTTGATCCACTACCAACCTCCTCCAACTTCCAATAGAGACAACGGCTCTCTATTTACATGGACTAGTAAAGGCATGGTGTCAATAAATTTCCTGCAGATTAAAAACAGAGAAAGCGTGCCCAATTGCTTCTGCTAACACCTAGTGAAAAACCATCTAGTGTGCTTTTGAAAACCACTTTCCTTAGACCCTTAGTCCCGCTGTGTGAGATTCTAGCTTTGGGAAATGAGGCCAAATGAATGAAGATTCTCACTTTACATATCCAAGCAATAAAACCTGCATGCTCTGCAAGCACCTCAGGACTTCGGGTCTACTGACACAGTCACTCCACACCAGTCCTGAGTAAAAGTCATCTAAATCACCTCAGGGAGGACCCACCTAGGATGTATCTATCACCTAACTGGACACTAGGCCTCAAAACACAGCTTTGGGAAGTAGACCAAGTTTAAGTGCGTATAAATTACACTATCCATCAGAAGGGCTTCTGAAGTGTCTGGATAGAAGTAAAGGAAATTACTTTCTCATCATTCGCCTGAGTAGCTGCTCTACATACTTTTCACATGAGAACAGAAAAAAAAAATCCACACACATAAAAGCATGTATCTGCACAGTCCTTTCCATAAGAGGACAGAGGTTTTACAAAGTATACTGAGTGATAAACTAATTCACCATATTTGTTTCCCAGATCATGGGATATAGGAATCAGTTCATGACTTAGATTAACAGAAACTTTCAGTCATTTTATATCAACGGGAGAAAAAAAAAGAATTTACTAGACAAATAAAAACTATAAAAGGATCTCAGGACCCCCAAGATTTAGACTGTAGTGAGCAGTTTCCAAGTCTTCTCCTTTCTCATGTACTTACCAAACCTCCTAGTTCTTGAGAGACCTTGTGGCCTGGTAAAGAAGCTAACAGTGTAAAGAATGAAGGGAACAAGGGTACATTTCCAAAGTCAGAATAGCATATGAAAGACAGAATTATAAAGCAGAAAAATTCATTCAGAATTAGTTTTTGACTGTTCCGCTCGTTGCTCACTAAATGGTTAACACTGAGTTTCTAAAACTTACTCATTTCTTCCCGCTGGCCCCCACAGCACTGGTCACCTGCCTAACTCAGCCTGTGCTATGTGAAACTGAGCAGAAACAGTCACTGCTCAGCTTTTACTTTGCTAGCAAATAGAGTTTTCCAGGTGTGGGGCTGAAGATTCAGGGTAAGACAGGGAGAGGTCTTTCATGGTCTCCAAGAAAAGAGGAGCCTTTCCATCAAGCCTGCTGTGTCAGGACCTACTGGGATATCCAAAATCTCGAGGGACTACTAAGTTTTCAGCAGGGTGTCCCAGCAATCTCTCTGTCACTCCCTCAAGTGTTTTCACTTGATTCTGCTAATGGCACACCGATTTCCCTTCCCTGTCTCCCCCTACTATATTCTAAGTTCAGGCACTCTTTGAAGATGTTGGAGAAGCCAGGACACACAGCATCTGTGGTACCTCTAAGACTTTATCAGTATTTTTATTTTGTAGTTGTCCATGCTGAGTATGATGCTTCACATAAATATGTAAAACAAAATGGAACCAGGGTATTTAGAGCCATGTCAGGAATTCTGTCCCAATTTTAAGTCAAAATGTATTTAATAAATTTGTGTGTTTATGAAACTTGTCAGCAACTCAAACAGCAATTTTTAAACTCAAACATCCTAACATAATACAATCCATGGATATGTTAATTAGATACTAGCATATCGTTACAAAATGATGGCAGAAAAATACTGCCTTTGTTTTCTGCAATTAAACTGTTAGTTTCTATAAAAAGCAGAAAACTTTAGTTGTACAGTAGAAACAATGCAATTCATAGTCTGGAATGTGAGTCAACAGGTTTCTAGTTGCATTTGGAATTACCCTACAGTGAAGACTGTGTGGTATAAGGGTTGCATGTTGTGTGTTCAGAACCAAGGCCTGCCTCAGTGAGGATGCAGGAGGCCACATAGGCCGCCCTGCCAGGAACGCGTCATCCTCTTTACACACTTAATTCTAAATCTTTACTTATTTGGTTCTTGTGAGTTCAGAAACCTTTTACTATTGCTAAAAGCTTCACCATCCCACACACTGAATCACATGACCCTACATGGGGTCAAAACCCATACTTTAAGAACCTGTGGCTTGTCTAAATTGATCAGGGACCATGAACACAAACTCATGCTTCACTGAAGAAAAATATCTTAAACATCAAAAATTTTAAATATTATGAAAAAAAAACACTGCAAACTATAAAATAAATAAGAAGAGGAAAGGAAAGTTTGAACCTTACGTACTGAGCAAATGCCAGCTCTAGCAAACAGTGCTGGTCCTAGATTACTTGATTTAAAACAACAAAAAAAAAATTTTTAAAAATAGTAAAATATAAAAACAATTTAATGTTTTATAGACCCTGGGAAAAGAATTTTCAGCAAACTACAAAAATTTAAAGCATTCCTTTCTTTAATTTTGTCATTCTTTACTGTGGAATAGCTTGGGATTTTCAGTTCTGTTTTAAGAAGCAGCTTTAGCAAAAATTCCTCACACAGTGAAAAACAAACAAACAAAAAGAAGCTGTGGCTGAGGGGGCTGGAGAGATGCCTCAGTGGTTAGGAGCGCTGGCTGTTCATCCAGAGGACCCGTGTTCATTCCCAGCACCCACATGGCAGCTCACAACTGTCTGTAACTCCAGTTCCAAAGGATCTGACACCCTTCCACAGCCATGCAGGCAGCTCACCAGTGCACATAAAAATAATTTTTTTTTAAAAAAAGAAGCTGTGGCTTAGTGGGGTAGTTCATGAGCAGATTATAGAGTCACTACAAAGAGATCTCAAAGTAAAATTGAGCTTTTCATTACAAATTAAAGTAAATGAACACTTCCCTGATTTCACAAGGTACAAACTAAATTTGTTACTTTGAGAATGCCCAGTGTTTTCTCAATGAACAATGGTAAAAGTAAAATAACCCTGAGTATTTGCAGGCTTTTATTTTAAAAGTAATTCTCATACCTGAAATGCTTGAGAATGATGAGTCTAAACTGTGCTTCTGGGCTGTAATTTGGCATCCCACCTGAAGACTGCCAAATCCAGGCTCCTCTCGGGGTGCCAGAATGGAGGGCATGGCCTCCTCTGCTTCCTGACTTCTGGATTCCCAAGTCTGTTCTCTGCAGCCCCTCAGTCCTTCCCATTGTACTACTTTCCCTCTTTCTCAGGTTAATAAAAATGTTTTGCTTGTTGTTTTCCCCACTTCTGCATGTCCCTGGGCCACATCATCAGCATCTGCCTGCTTCGTTCTGTTCCCAAAACACTCAATCCTGGTTTCCATTGCTTTCTGCTCCCACTTCAATGAGGTATGGCTGTTCCCTCTTCTCTGCAAGTTTACCACAGCTTAACACAAGCAATCTAAATGACGGAGCATCTAGGTACCTCCCTCCCCCACCCTGCAAGCTACCTTTCAACCTTTCTCTAAGGGCCCTGTCCATAGCCTTTCCCATAAACCTTTCACACTCATAGATTTACTCTTGGCTTTCAGACTGCCCACAGTAATGTTTTCCTTTCTTTCCATCCAACACCTCCCCAGGTTTTTGTTTTGTTTTGTTTTTAACTTACTCCAGTCTCTGGAAGTCCTGACCCGGTTCTGAGGACCGGGAGGAAAGGCTGTCCTTCATGAAGATCAGTTAAGCAGAAGCACACGTTTAAGTGCTGGGACAAATAGGATGCAAAGTGCTTCACGAAAGGAGCTTCAGAACAAAGGGCTTAACCTGGCTCTGAACACAAGGCCCTGTTTGGTTATAGGCACCCTGAGGATAGGAATTAGGTCTCATTAATCTTTTATTCACCTTCCTTCTCAGTAAAGTGTACTGTGTTGAATACTATTTCTACAAGGCTGGCTATATAACGAAAACCAATATTTGTGTCAGGATCTCATCAGCAGCCTCTTTTCTTATTTCAGGAGTACCCTCTCAGTAACTTGGGTGTCCTCAAAACTGCCAATCAGGCCCGTTCCTTTGCATCCTGCTCCTTGACCTACTTACTATCCTTTTCCTTCTCATCCTTTCCTGGAGGGCTATGTTGCAGACTCTTGTAGCAAGGCTATTTACCTAAGAGAGCAAAGAATGACAGCCAAGTGCAGGAGTTATGCATGGTCAGAACTGTAATGTTCATTGTATATGAACCCACCCCCCCCCAAATCAGCATTTTTAAAAGAAATTAGAGGCTCGGCCGTGAGAGATCCTGGGTCACTTTTGTCTGTGTTCCTCAAAGTCCAATGCAGTGTGTTTCAAATAAATAGCAAGCATTTTATAAATTTAACAGATTCGTGTCTATTCTTAAATATTTTCCTGCAATCCTGAAAGGGTGACTGCCACATACACATTTAGCACCTCTGAATATATATTTAATATACTCACAAGAGGTCCAGGACAGTCCAGAAGATTTTTCAGAGACTAGCAAGAAACCAAGAGCAGCATCTCCCATGAGGCCTGAACTCTCACTTTGGGAGCTTTGGAGTTAATAGCAACCTCTTAGAAAGCATTGTGTAAAACTTACTGAAGATCTCATGTATCACTTACAGATGAAGGGGAATTAATTCCACTTGAGGGCTTTTCTTTAACATCTAAGTGATGTCTGCTGCCCCCACACGTGAACTTTTATATATGAAGAGGGCATTGGCCTTACAGCTTCTCAAGAACCAGCACGTTTGAGAGTGTAGCCTGGCAGCAGAGAGGCTGGGGAGAAGGGAGCAGCAAGCACAGCGAAGGGTGAGTCTAGAAGAGGACCCTGTAGGACGCGCAGACTTCTCACTTCCAATGCTAGAATCCAGAACTCAAAGCAAGAAAACATTTCTATGTGGTTCAGTTGCATCTCATGGGTTAGGTAAGACCACAGTGTTCCCTGGATATTCATCAAGTTCTAAAAAGACATCCCTAGACATACTCAGAAGCATGGGATAATATTTGGGCTTTTGTTGGTGCTGGGGGGATAAACAGCCAACCAGAAGCATGCTATGCACACACACTACCATGAGCTACACTCTCAAGCCCAGAAGCATGCTATGCACACACTCTACCATGAGCTACACTCTCAAGCCCACAGTGATAAATCTTAAGTCAAGACAATTCAGGTCTTAATGCTCACATAGCTATGAATTACACCCTTAGCTTCTAATGAATTCATGCTAATTTAGGATAATTAAAGTATTCTTCCCTATGGATTCTTCCTGCTATTCTGAATAACACTGGGAACAGTTTTTTTTTTTTCCCAAAGAGATTCATTTAAAATTCAATAAAAGGGAGGTAGAGAGATGGCTCAGTGTTTAAGAGCACTGACTGCTCTTCCAAAGGTCCTGAGTTCAAATCCTAGCAACCACATGGTGGCTCACAACTGAGATCTGATGCCCTCTGGTGTGTCTGAAGACAGCTACAGTGTACTTTCATATAATAAATAAATAAATCTTCAAAAAAAACCATGTTTATTAAAATTAAGAAAAGGTAAATAGGACTTACTTGTCTATTAAACAACTATATATTAATAGCAACAGACAAACATTAATAACTCATATGACAGCTGGGAATAATTCAGCCAATAGAAAAGGCATTTGGCAGGCATTAAGAGCACCTAGGTAGACTGCAGGCAACATGGATACATATATAAATCTCACAGTCTTCAGAAGTTCCTCTGTAAAAAGTATTGACATGCCATGTAAATTAATATACAGCTCCTAAATATAATGTGCTGAAAAAATGACACATTATTTGAAAGCTTAATGATATGTTTTAGCTGTGAGAATTCTCCAGATGAGGAGTAATGCATTTTTCCCAGCATCGACTTCTGAAATTTCCCTCTTGTTCCATTATTAAGATGAGAGTATATTCTACTACTATATGAGTTATTAAACATGTCAGATCAGAAAGGAAAGTTGCACTTACTATAATAACCACACTATTTTTCTTCCTACCACTCGAGGATTAAAAGAAGGTGAGAGAAAAATGAGACCCCGGCAAAGGTGCTGGTACTCTTACAGTATACTCAAGTGGCTGCTTTTTATTCTTTAGTATGTTTGATAAGATCCACAGCAAAATATGAACATGGGAGAGAGTTGCACATTAGCACCATCTGAAACTGTTTAAAAGATGGTCACTTTCATGAAAGCAACACAAATATATGATGGCCCTATGGTATAGAGAACACATTCACATTATGTCAAAAATAGAGATTTCCTTATTTTAAAAATGCAACAAAAACAGGTTTATTATAATGAAATAGCCAAGCCTAACTCTACGAGGGATTCTAAGTCACCAGGCACAAAACTCTAACACACTTGTTTCCATCCTCCCATTTTTTACTCTTAATATCTAGAGTTCATGAAATAAATTCTTCAAAAGTCTGTCCCACTTCATAATGTCTTCTTTCAAAGCATCTACAGTACAAAGTTCAATAAACCATAAGTCCTTAGAGTTGAAGTAAAAGAGATATGAAATTGTTTAAACAATGAAGAGGAGACAAGGCTAGGGTTTTCTGTAGGTCACAGTCGTTATTAACCAGTAACAAAAGAAAACACTTTTAGTTGAGGTATGATTATGCAATTATAGTCATTTACTTATTTGATGAAATTTAGTAGATATAATAGCTCACTAAAATTTTCTGTATCATCTACATGAATCTGAAGAACTTGTCATCTGAAATACAGTCACAGCTAAGGGACAGAATGAAGTAAAACATCCAGTGTCTCATGTGTATTTTTCTTACTGCTGTCACTAATACAGTCCCACATAACAGGAGGCTGGGCCTCAGGAGAGAAAAGGTATTCTCAGTAGAGGAATGGCAGGTTAAGCAAAAGATAGTCAGGTCAAAAAAAAAAAAAAAAAATAGAAACAAATTATCTCCCTAGCACTCCTTGAAATTATTTTCTTTCGAGATGTAATGTTCCAGTGTCTGCCCATCTACAAATTCTCAACAGCATACTTATTAATCCGCGTGAGCTTAATGAAAGAACAGAACTGAATGTCTCAAAAGATGCAAGCTGGAGGAAGAAACCTTCAATGGAAGTCACTTGGACTGGCCCAGAAGCTGTGTGTGAAGCAGCTCTTTCAATCTCAGGAAGATAGCCTCCTGAGCTATCCGAGACAATGGATCCTATACATTCTCTCTCCAGTATCTCTTCTTAAAACCGGCAGATGAATTATAAATGTCATAACATATATTGTACAAAGAAAGAATTTTCAAAAAGTGAATATTTAAAAAGGGTAATTCGCTGCGTGTACAAAACAGCGAACCATTTCGGATGTGACTAATCTATTTTAAATTCGGTTCCTCTGCTCCTATGCAATCTAATATTAACTATTAAAACTGCCAAAATATTTTTATACGAGATCCTAGAATCTCCTTAAGAGATTCTGATCTTTGCACTCCGTAAAGTTGGCAGGCACGTCACTGGCAAACCAATCGGTAGTGACAACTTACTCCAAACCAGCTCTTTCGGATCAAACTGTTAAATTAGCAGGCAATCCAAAATTTCCCCAGCCTCCCTGAGCCAGGGCATGGCTCCTGCTGGTCGCCCCGCTGCAAAACTTGGTCAGCTCAACCTACAGACGCAAATTCCAGCTCTACCCGGGAGACTCCTTGCAGATCTCCCGGGTTGACCGTACTTCGGGGTGTCTGTCCCCCATAAGGTCACACACCTGCATCCAAAGCTTCTCTGTCCTACACGTGTCTGCACATTGCCCCACTCAGCCTCAGCGGCTCGGCGACTCCCGCTTCCCTGCACCTGGGTGCCAAGTTTCTGAAAGCCACTTCCAAGCAACAAACTCTCCTCCTTCCGCTTTGAAAACACAACTACAGTAAGGGAAGGGGCGGATAACAGGAAGAAAACGGAGATTCGGAGGCACTTTTCGGAAGTCCCTGGGCGCCGCGGAGCTGGCGCCCCACGCGGGCCCGCGAGCGCGTCCTCCCTCCCCCCAACCCGCGCCCCCCGCCCCGCAGGACGCGGCGGCCCCGCCGAGCCAACGCGTCCGCGCCCCCCCGGCTCCGGCTCGAGGCCCTCCCGGTACCTACGCGGCCCGCGGCTGCGGCGCGCTCCGCGACGACAGCTCTGCCCGGCTCCTGCGGCGGCTGCGGCGGCCGGGACGCCCCCGCGCCCATCGAGGGGGGCAGGGACGCGGTGGGCGCGCGCTCCGTCCCCCGCCCGCCTCGACGGCGCTCGCTCGGCCGCGCGGGCGGAGGCTCGAGCGGAGGCGGGCGGCGGCGGCGGCGGCCCGGGGCGCCCTCCCTAGGCCTCTCCCGCCGCCCCTCCCTCGGCCTCTCCCTCTCCCTCCCCCGCCACCTCCGCCGCCCCCGCCCCGCCCCGCCCCGCCCCGCGCGCTGTCACATCGGGAGATTCCGCTCTTGCTCCATTCGCCGCTCCGGCTCCCGCCCACGCGCGGCCGAGTGACGCAGATCCCGGCGTGGGCGGCCGCGGGGCGGGGGTGGGGGCCGGCGGGGCTGAGGCTCGGCGCGGTCCCGGGGGTGGCCCATTCCCACGGCAGCTGGGAGCGCGCGGGTGGGGGCGCGCACGCGGCTCGGAGGAGGAGGAGGAGGCTTCCGTGGAGCGGGGGACGGCGCTGCCTGCCAAGCCTGCACCCGGCCCGCCCCAGGAGGGGCCTGGAGGGGACACAGAACCGCAGGTGCGGCGCTGTCCCACCTCTCCCACCCCACCCGGTCCCCACCCTCGCCCCAGCCTGGTTTGATCAGGGAGGAAAGGAAAAAACCTCTGGCCTGGTAACTTCATGCCACCCTTTTCACGTCTGGAAACCTTGTGTTACTTTACAGGCTACATACTCTGTTGTCTTCCTGTAGGCAAACGACGCCGCTGGTGCTGTCTTGAGTGCGTCAAAATAGAGTTCTTAAGGCAAGGTGTAGAAATTTTGAGCTTGGTTTGCATAAACTTTTCTACCCAAAGAAAGCGCAAAAGCACTTTCCAAAACTGAAGCTCTTGCCAAATTTTTAGGAAAAAAAAAAATCTGTTTTTGCCTTCCTTGGGGAGGGGGATTTCAAAGAAAAGAATTCAAGTTTTAATGGTGTGCTCTTCTTACTGCAGTACAGGTAGAATCCCGTTTTAATGTACATATAAAAATCCAGTTTTATATAGGAGGCCGTTCCCACTTCCTGGCTGGCCTCCCAGAGTGTGCCTACTTGGTTGAAGGGGATACAAGGCATTCTTTGAGAAGAGAAATTCTTCAAACCACATCTTTATGTTGCAACAATGGATGGGATGATAATATTGAAAGAAAAGGACCTTATTAAATAAACCATTTTTTCTTTTTGTAAAAACGTGTTCTATAAATGAGTGATGTCAATGGAATAGATATGTACTTAAATATATAAATATATAGTTACATGCTTATGTATATATTTAAGTTGAAATATCTTATCTTCCCTGTTAGTGACAAGCCTGTCTAGAATAGTTGGTACTTTAAATAAATAAGCTTTGTTCCTCAAATTCTTCAGAAGAAATAACTGCTAGAAGTGTCTCCCTGCCACTCCAATTGTCAGTGTTTAGGCCCCTGCTCAGAAAAGAGAAATGTAATTTGGGTGGCTGTAGTAAAGTCATGGCTACTGAGACAATTTCTTGGCTGGTGTGGAAAGCTAGAGGTTAATGGGTAGTCGAGCAATGAAATCCAAAAAATTCTTCTAATTCTTCACTGGGAACTCTGATGGTTTGCAAACATTGCTGGTTCTGAAAAGCTTAGGGGGAGGGGTGCATGTAGCTTTATGCAACACAGTTAGTGATTCATGAACTTGGTGAGCTCACCTGCACAGCACTGCCTTCTCTGGAATTGAGTCCAATTGGAATAGCTGTGCTCCGGTGGGGCGTGCATCTGCCGTGCTGAAGGCTATAAGGACGAGGAAATGTGTCTGGAGCTGATCTTTTCTACAACTAACCACTCAAGTCCTTCCTTGTTTATTTTCTGGGCACATTAGATAGTGTGTTCTTCCCACATTAAGAATGGCATTCTGGGCCCACTTTGCTTTACTTAAATGCCCTATGGTTGCTGGGAGAGGTGGTGGGAGGAAAGAAAATGAAAGAAGAAATTTTAAGCTTTTAGGCATCAGGTTCTTTATGGGCACACTGTAGTTAACATGACTGTGGGACAGGCCTGAAATATTCACCTGTGTATGAGACAAGTTGGAGGAAAAGGCACTGATTCTGTGGCAAGCCTTCCCTCCCATCCCTAAACTCCACCTCCCTGCTCTCAGTGTGGGGGTCTTCTACCTCCCTGGTGCCTTAGTGGGAGGAGAAGGGATACATTCTTTAAGGTAACAATTATGGAGTGGGGTTGTTCTATGAGGGCCCTCTGGGAGAGATTAGACAGTTTTAGAATTTCTTGGAGGCAGTCCCAGGCAGTTCTAAGAGAACATGGCAACACAAATGGTTCTTCTTGAGACCATTTGGATATCTTTTGTTAAAAAGAACCCTGCAGTAGCTTTGTTTCTTCTGGTTTGATTTTTACCATAAATACCTGTATGCTTAAGTTACTCATTTTCTCCAGCACGTCTTGTTAAGTGTTAATTAAAAACCAAAGTTAAGTTCTGAGGACACAAATAACCATGATTAAACCACAGTTTAAACCATGGTTCTGTTCCCAGAACTTTTCTATAAAACAGCAAAAATAAGGAGATCAAAAGGAAGCTCAGAAGCTAAGGAACATGATCTGTTTCTCTTTGGTTCTTTATTTCCTATATTAACAAACTCATGAAGTAGCAACACAACTATCAACTTGAATCTATGTCACAGTGAAATATAGAACTAAAATTCTTTAAAATGGGAGGATCCTGTCCCATCCCACATTCCAGAAAGAGCCTTAAGAATACCTGAATATCATTTCTAATCGGCAGAAGTGTCTGTGCCTTGGTATTTTGTTTACAGCTCGCCTCCCCTCTCTCCCTCTCCCTTCTACCCCCCCCCCCGTTTCTCTCTCTGTTTCTCTCTGTCTCTCTGTCTCTGTCTCTCTGTCTCTCTGTCTCTCTCTCTCTCTCTCTCTCTCTCTCTGTTTGTGTGTGTGTGTGTGTGTGTGTGTGTGTGTTGCACATGCACTTCCCTTTTTTTGCTTTTGCTATGTGAGATTATTCATTTCTTGTGTTTTCATGAGTGTAGTTATCCTCTTTGGGATGCAGCATTCTGTGTAGTATCTTTTGTAGGTCTAGATTTGTGGACAGATATTATTTAAAAATTGATTTTTGTCATGGGATAATGTGGTGATTTGAATATGCTATTAAGAGGTATGGCCTTATGGGAGTGGGTGTGGCCTTGTTGGGGGGAGTTGGTCACTGTGGAAGTGGGCTTTCAGATGCTCACCCCAGCTTTCTAGAAGCCAGTTTTCTCCTAGAGGCCTTCAGATGAAGAGGTAGAAGAACTCTCAGCTCCTCCTGCACCATGCCTGCCTGGACACCTCCATGCTCCCACCTTGGTCATGTAAGCCAGCCCCATTTAAATGCTGTCCTTATAAGAGTTGCTTTGGTCATGGTGTCTGTTCACAGCAGTAAAACCCTAACTAAGACAGATATTTTGTTTCTGTCCATTGATGGTGACTGAAAGTTTTAAATGGGTATAGTTGTCAGGGTTGGCATCTGTGGTCTCTTAGAGGCTGTAAACATCTGTCCAAGCCACACTGGCTTTTAGAGACTCTGTTGAATTGTGTGTGCTGACACATACTATTCAGTAAATATTTGTTGAGTAACTGAATGAAATAGAAAATAAAAACATATTAACAAGTGACTTCTTGTGTGCTTTGTAGATGTTTTTAGTATGAATTGTATTCCTAACAGAAGAATCTAAACTGTATATCTATTTCTAAGCAAAGGTGTACTTCCTTCAATAAAATGTTGAGGGTAAGAATGTGGTTGCAAATGCTGTGTAAATTGCAATATACGTTACAAAATAATGCCTGATTATTGAACTAATTCATATTACATTTTCAGGCACAAATTTCTTTTTTAAAAAACAAACTGCAAAGGTTGTTAAATACACCAAGTTCTGAGCTGAGTTCATTTGGAAAGTAGCCTAGGAAGTATTGTCCCTCATCCCTATCCTTGGGAACACCATCTGCAGATACCCCAGACTTATCTCCGAAGGCAAGGATTCTACAGGACTGTTTCTCACATTACATCTAGAATGTTCTAAGTTCTGCAAACACTTTTTAAAAGAATCTCAAAACCCTCCCCTAGGCTATTGTCTTAGCTCTCATCGTTCACTGGTAAAGTTGGATTCAGGAGGAGCTTTTTTTCTCTACTGCAAATTTTAACCAGTATGAAATATGTCGCATCATATAGTCAGATCTAATATTTATTCTGAAAGAACACAAATTTTTTTCTTCTGAGCTTAGAAATTATAATTTTTGTAGAGGTTTTAGATCCAGGTTCAATGATTTTATATATATATTATATTTATGTATATTTATGTAATAAATATAATGTATATCATCAAAAAGGTACAATCAGTGTATGCAGCACAAATAAAAACAGACTGGCCTGTAGCAAAGGGGTGTTGTCCCTTCCCTGTCTTCTAATGGCTTCCGGAGCATGGGAAGCTGGTCCAGAAGAATCAAGATTGCAGTGGATGGTGGCATCAGATAGCAGTAAATTACATGCTGAGAAAATTATTCCCTTTGCACTTCTCCTTATGTCCTCTGAAGGGATAAATCCAAGCGGGTGCCAATCTGCCTCTAATCCTCTTACACTTACTAAATTCTGCTTTAAAAGAGAGAGAGATACCAGGTTTACTTCAGAGTCTCTGGCAGGCCTTAGTCTGTAGCTAGAATTTGAAAACATTGTTTCCCTTTTAAGTTTGTCCTCTACTGAGGCAAGTGAAATTCACTGAAATAACAATATCAAAATATCTTTTAAATAGATGTATTTAAGTAAAATAAACCCAAATGTATAAAAGAAAACTGCTATGATAGGAATATAAATTATGAAATCTGTAATTATGAAATGTAAATTATGAAAAGCAATATAAAATTATCTTAAAATTCAAAATAGAATTGCCAAATAATATGGAAATAATCAATAAATGTTACTGGATATTGACTGAAAGACATGAAATCAATGTCAGAGAGATGTGTATTATAATACCATCTTCAAAAGCTGAGCTATGCTATCAGCAAATGTTTTATCAGGGCATGAGCAAAAAAAATATGGTATATGCACAACACTATTTTGTCTTCAAAGGACAAAATCCTGTCATTTACAGCAACATGAATGAACCTTGAACAAAATAAGCCAGGCACAGAAAGACAAATAAGTCCTGAACTCATACATGTGGGATCTAGGGAAGCCGAGCCCAGAGAAGGAGAAGGACAATGATGGCGGCTAGCAGCGGGTGTGGTATCTTAGTCAGGGATCTCTAGAGTCACAGAATCCATGGAATGCCTCTCTATATTAAGGGAATTTACTGTAATGACTTACAGTCTGTAGTCCAACTAACCTAACAATGGGCAGTTGTAAATGGGAAGTCCAAGGATTTAGTAGTTGCTCAGTCCCAGGAGGCAAGCTGTTTAAGCTGGTTTTCTGTAGAAGTAGGTTCCAAAAGATGTGCTGGCAAGTAAGTACAAGCAATCAAAGAAGAATGACTCTTCCTTATTCCAATGTCCTTATGTAGGCCTCCAGCAGAAATTGTGGCTCAGATTAAAGCTCTGTACCACCATGCCTGGATCTAAAACTTGCTATGTCCCAGGCTGACCTTGAACTCAAAGATCCACTTACCTCAAGTCTCTTGGAATTAAAGGCATGTAATACCTTACCCGGGCCTAAGATTTTCATGGCCACTATGCCCCAAGATCTCCATGTCAAGATCCAGGTCAAAAACCTGCCTTCCAGCTTCAAGATACAGGTATGCTCTTTGTTTCTGGATTGCAGTTCATTCCAGATGTAATCAAATTGACAACCAGGAATAGCCATCACAGATGGTCAGTGGGGAGAGATTGGCTAAAGAATATCAGGCTTTGATAGAGCTGTCTCCTGAGAGGCTCTGACAGTGCCCGACTAATACAGAAGTAGAGGCTCACAGCCATCCATTGGACTGAGCACAGGGAGCTAGAGAAAGGACCCAAGGAGCTGAAGGGTTTGCAGCCCCTTAGGACAAACAACAATATGAACTAACTAGTACCCTCAGAGCTCCCAGGGACTAAACCACCACCCAGAGTACACATGGTGGGACTCATGGCTCCAGCTGCATATGTAGCAGAGGATGGCCTAGTAGGTCATCAATGGGAGACGAGGCCCTTGGTCCTGTGAAGGTTCTATGCCTTAGTGTAGAGGAATGCCAGGGCCAGGAAGCAGGAGAGGCTGGGTTGGTGAGCAGGGGGAAGAGGGAGGGAACAGGGTTTTTTTTGTGGGGGAGGGGAAACTGGGAAAGGAGATATCATTTGAAATGTAAATAAAGAAAATATATTAAAAAAAGAAAAAAGAATATCAGGCTTTAGTTGAGAATACGGAGTAAGTCTGGATTATTAACTGCAGAACTTTGAGACAGAATTAGCAATGTAATATAATCTTGAAAATGTTTTCACAAAAGTGATAACTGTTCAGTAATAAGTATGACCATCCCTTAGTGTGTATGTGAGGGATTTTAAAACATACTGCAGGGGCTTAATGTGTAAACTATTTGCTGTGTTTACGCTTTTCTTTTCTCATAACTGTGATAAAATACCCTGACAAAGGCAACTTAATGGAGAAAGTGGTCTTTTGTTTTTTGGTTTTGCTTTTTTGGTTTTTTTTTCCTAGCTCCCAGTTAAAGGGTAGAGTAGTTCCTTGTTGCTGGGAATTCAAAGCTTCTGAAACAACTGGTCACACTGTATCCACAGCCAGGAGGCAGAAAACAATGGACAGTCTGCCCATCTCACCTTCTCCATTTTGTACAGTTCAGGGTCTAAAACCAGAATATGGTGCCATCCACTTTTGGGAAAGCCCTTCCTACATCAGTTAACCTAATCTAGAGAATCCTTCCAGGCAAGCCTGGAGGACAACCTACATATCCCTCACAGGTGGGTCTAGAGACTTGTCCAAGGTAATTCTAGATCATAGAAACTTGGTTAATACCAGCTACCACACTGGGCAAGTTTGAGGACCTAGATTTCAACACCAAGATTCCATATGAATGCTAGGAACTATAGCACTCATTGGTAGATCCAGTGTTCCTCCAGCAAGATGGGAGGCAGGGACCAAATAATCCGGATGGACATTCATGGGCTCACTAAGCTGCTTATGCAGACAGACAGACAGACAGGAGATTCTTCCTCAAACAAGGTGGAAGGGGAGGACTAATTTTTGTAGATTGCTGTTTGCATTTTGATTCTAATTCTGCTTCCTCAAGAGGGGGTGCCCCAAGGAGGAGTAGATCACATACTCGGGTGATTTCAGTTGAACCTTCTCCCACTTTAACTGGTTACATAAAGGCTAGAGGCTGTGATTGGGCAGAGGAAGGAAAAGGTGGGGCTGGGAGTTTTAGAGAGGGGGAGAGAGGAAGGAGGAAGAGAGACAAGGAGATGGAGGAGAGAAAGGAAGACGGAAAAGAAAGAGGTAGAAGGAAGATGGAGCAATAGCACATGTCCTGGAGGAAATGCAAGTAGCGAGGGATCTCATAGCTGGGGAATAGGAGAGTATAGTGGTATATCTGCCCAATCTAGACATGCCATTTATAAATATTATAAACAAGTTGTTGGTTCTTTGCACGGGCTACTTAGGTTTGGAGATTTACCACAACAACTAATACCTAAGGTTGTTCTTAAACATTCGCTAGTACACTGTAGAGTGTGCGTGTGTATGTTCATGTATGTGTGTGTGTGTGTGTATGTGTTAAATATGTTGCATGTACTTGAGACTATGTATCAATTTAAAAGTAAAGCTAGTAAGTGCTACTTTAGTGATGCAAAAATAAATAAATAAATAAATATTGATCACTGTCTTAGGGTGTAATTGCTATGAAAAGACACCATGACCCAGACAGTCTTATGAAAGAAAACATTTCATTGGGGCTGGCTTACAGTCTCAGAAGTTTAGTCCATTATCATCATGATGGGAAACATGGCAGCATTGCAGGCAGACAGTGACGGAAGAAGGAACTCAGAGTTCTACATCTTGATCCATAGCAGCAAAAGGGGATTGAGTGCCACATTGAGCCTAGCTTGAGCATAGGAAGCCTCAGAGCCCACCCCCACAGGGATAAACTTCCTCCAACAAGCCCATGCCTCCTAGTAGTGCCACTCTTTATGGGCTAACCTTCGATCACAAAAGCCCATGGGGACATTCTTATTCAAACCACCACAGTCACACACTGGTACACTTTACAAGCATACATTTCTTTTATCTTTGCTTGCACTAGGCAACATATACTGCCATTCTCACCATCATCTGTTGTAGTGAAGAGGAAATTGGGGCTGCAGAGATGGCTTAATTGGTAATGTGTTTACACAAGGATCCAAGTTTGATTCCCCAAACCCCTCATCTTAAAAAGCAAGGTACAGAGTACACACCTGTGATCCTATTGCTGGGCAGATAGAGACAGGAAAATTTCTGACATTTACTGACAAGCCAGATGAGCCAAACCTAAGAGCTCAGGCTTTATAGCAAGAGACTCTATCTCAAAAATAAGGTGGAGATGTCCAGCTTTGAACTCTGGCCTATAGACACACACACACACACACACACACACACACACACACACACACACGAGGAAATTAAAACGCTAAGTCCTAAAGTACTAAGTCCCGTAGGATTTCCCAGAGCCCATGTCTTTACTGTTATACCGTGGGGCCCTGAAATGTCAAGTCATTGCCGAAAATTTCAGAAATGCCAAGTTTACGTGTTTCTGCTCTCCTTGCAGGTCAAGATGCACTATTCATAGCTAGCACAGTTCGTACAGCTACTGCATCCCTGTACTCCTATTGCACTTAGCTGTGGGTCACAGGGAACTCTCACAGTTATTTATACATCTTAAGTTCCTGCATTGGTGCTCGGCTTCCTAAAAGATAGCCCCTGGGAAGCAGACCTATGCTGTGTTTTCTATTGTGGGTCTCTGTAAACACATAGCTAACAATTTGCTTTTAAATCATTGAAATGCTTTGGCGATTAGTGCCTGATTTTCAAAACCAAGGAAGTACTGACAAAAAAAAGTCAAGGTTGGAGGGGATGGCTCAGCAATTAACAATCGCTGCTCCTGGCAGTTTGAATTTTCTTGGCCCATGGGAAGTGGCACTATTAGGGGGCGTGGCCTTATTGGAGGAGGTGTGGCTTTGTTAGGGGAAGTGAGTCATCCTGAAGGCAGGGCTTTGAGGTCTCAAGTTTGTCCAGTGTGATAGAGAGCCTCCTCCTGGATGGCTACAGAAGATAGTCGTGTCTTTGTGGCCTGTGGATCAAGATGTAGAACTCTTAGCTCCTCCAGCACCATGTCTGCCTGCACGCTGCCATGCCTCTCACCATTATAATAACCACCAAAAAGATTTACTGACTATGCTTAGCTGAAATGGAGACATTTTCATGTTTTAGCCAGTCTCAGAGCTGATTCCATGTAGAGGAATCAGCAATTCAACTTACCTCTTTTGTTAGTTTTAGTTTCTTCCGTCATGGGTGTAGCCTAGATTTTCAGGGGGCTTCCCCTGTTGAATCTGATTTTTGTCAACTTGGAAGGAATCCACAGCTTTTCATCTCCCCTGGAAATAAATACAAAACCTCTTTCCTAGCATCACATTGCCCAGCCTTCCATTCTGAAGTTAAGAAATCCTAAATATAAACAGACCAGTTTAGTTCAGGAGTTTTTTCATACTCCAATGACTGTCAGCAGCTGCTGTCTTTGGTCATTAGCATTTTTTAAAGTTCAAGTTAATAAAGCACTATGTAATGTATCTATGGTGAGGGTCTCTATTACCCTTTTTTGTTTAAGCATCTCCTTTAAAGTATGATTAGCTCTCTCTACAACTGCTTATCCTGTGAGATGATGTGGTGGTATATCTGTAGTATTATAATATGCAAAAAATGTTTAATTTTGCTAGAGACATATGCTGAAGCATTGCCAGTCTTAATTTGTACAGGTATTCCCATAATTGCCATAATTTCTAATAGATGTATAATTATACACCAGTCCTTTCAGAACTTAAAGCAATTGCCCATCAAAATTCTGAATGTGTCTGTGTTACAATGTACATATTTTAAGTTTTTAAACTCTGCAAAATGAAACACATTCCTTTTCCAAATTTTATTTCTTTGGGTACTTTTTGGGTTATCCCCTGCAGGTAATGGAGTTTGGCTATATAAAGAACAGGTAAAATATAGCCTTATCATTTCTTTGGTGTGTTGCCTAGTAAGAAAAAAAGTCTTTCTTCAAACTTTTGCTATTAACATGATTTTTTAAATGAAATTCTGAAGTTTCTAGCACATTTACTGTTAATAACTAATCAATTTTATCATTACCTTGTGCTAGAGGACCTGGTAGACCTGTATGGGATCTGATATGTGTTATATACAATGAATGATTTTTATTTCTGATCACTTGTTATAATTGAAAAATAGTGAAGTTAATTCTGAATCAACCTGAATAAGTTCAGTAGTTTCTATATACAAAACAACTCTTTTTGCATATTGAGCCAATAGCTATATTAAAAGATTTTGAGAACTTTCTATCCTAAAACAAAAGGATATACCTTCTTCTCAGCACCTCATGGTACCTTCTCCAAAACTGACCATATAATTGGTCACAAATCAGGCCTCAACAGATACAAGAAGACTGAAATAATTCCTTGCATACTATCAGATCACCATGGACTAAGGTTGCCCCTCAATAACAACATAAACAATAGAATGCCCACTTACACATGGAAACTTAACAATACTCTACTCAATGATAACTTGGTCAAGGAAGAAAGAAAGAAATTAAAGACTTTCTAGAGTTTAATGAAAATGAAGCCACAACATACCCAAACTTATGGGACACAATGAAAGCAGTCCTAAGAGGAAAACTCATAGCTTTAAGTGCCTCCAAAAAGAAACTGAAGAAAGCATACACCAGCAATTTGACAGCACACCTGAAAGCACTAGAACAAAAAGAAGCAAATTCACCCAAGAGGAGTCAAAGGCAGGAAGCAATCAAACTCAGGGCAGAAATCAACCAAATAGAAACAAAAAGAACTATACAATGAATCAACCAAACCAGGAGCTGGTTCTTTGAGAAAATCAACAAAATAGATAAACTCTTAGCCAGCCTAACTAGAGGGCACAGAGACAATATCCTAATTAACAAGATCAGAAATGAAAAGGGAGACATAACAACAGACACTGAGGAAATCCAGAAAATCATGAGATCCTACTACAAAAGCCTATACTCAACAAAACTAGAAAACCTGGATGAAATGGACAATTTTCTAGACAGATACCAGGTACCAAAGTTAAATCAAGATCAGATCAATGATCTAAACAGTCCCATATCTGCTAATGAAATAAAAACAGTCATTAATAGTCTCCCAACCAAAAAAAGCTCAGGACCAGATGGGTTTAGTGCAGAGTTTTATCAAACCTTCAAAGAAGACCTAATACCAATACTCCTCAAACTATTCCACAAAATAGAAACTGAAGGCACTCTACCCAATTCGTTCTATGAAGCCACAATTATTCTTATACCTAAACCACACAAAGACCCAATGAAGAAAGAAAATTTCAGACCAATTTATCTTATGAATATCGATGCAAAAATACCCAATAAAAATCTTGCAAACTGAATCAAAGAACACATCAAAATGTTCATCCACCATGATCAAGTAGGTTTCATCCCAGTGATGCAGGGATGGTTCAATATATGGAAATCCATCAACATAATTCACTACATAAACAAACTCAAAGAAAAAAAACCATATGATCACTTGAGAAAGCATTTGACAAAATCCAACATCCCTTCATGATAAAAGTCTTGGAAAGATCAGGAATTCAAGGCCCATACTTAAACGTGGTAAAAGCAATATACAGAAAACCAATAGCCTACATCAAACTAAATGGAGAGAAACTTGAAGCAATCCCACTAAAATCAGGGACTAGACAAGGC
>NW_022196896.1:74580363-74608275 GCF_008632895.1 Mastomys coucha | reverse complement strand
TACAAAGAACTCAAGAAGTTAGACTCCAGAGAACCAAATAACCCTATTAAAAAATGTGGTACAGAGCTTAACAAAGAATTCTCAATTGATGAATATTGAATGGCTGAGAAGCACCTAAAGAAATGTTCAACATCCTAGTCATCAGAGAAATGCAAATCAAAACAACCCTGAGATTCCACCTCATACCAGTCAGATTGGCTAGGATAAAAAACTCAGGTGACAGCAGATGCTGGAGAGGTTGTGGAGAAAGAAGAACACTCCTTCATTGCTGGTGGGATTGCAGGCTGGTACAACCACTCTGGAAATCAGTTTGGCGATTTGGACATAGTACTACCAGAAGACACAACCATACCACTCCTGGGCATATACCCAGAAGATGCTCCAACATGTAATAAGGACACATGCTCCACCATGTTCATAGCATCCTTATTTATAATAGCCAGAAACTGGAAACAGCCTAGATGTCCTCAATAGAGGAATGGATACAGAAATTGTGGTACATCTACACAATGAAGTACTACTCAGTTACTAAAATCAATGAATTTACGAAATTCTTAGGGAATTGGATGGATCTGGAGAATATCACCCTGAGTGAGGTAACCCAATCACAAAAGAACACACATGGTATGCACTCTCTGATAAGTGGTTATTAGCCCAGAAGTTCGGAATACAGGAAGAACAATCCACAAACCACAAGAAACTCAAGAAGAAGGAAGACCAAAATGTGGACATTTCATTCCTCTTTAAAAGGGTGAACACAATACCCATGGAAGGAGTTGTAGAGACTAACTATGGAGCAGAGACTGAAGGAAGGACAAGCCAGCCTGGTAGAGCTGTCTCCTAAGAGGCTCTGACAGTACCTGACTAATACAGAAGTAGAGGCTCACAGCCATCCATTGAACTGAGTACAGGGTCCCCAATGAAGGAGTTAGAGAAAGGACCAAAGGAGCTGAAGGGTTTGCAGCCCAATAGAACAAACAACAATATGAACTAACTAGTACCCTCAGAGCTCCCAGGGACTAAAACTCCAACCAAAGAGTACACATGGGGGGACTCATGGCTCCAGCAGCATGTGTATAGCAGAGGATGGCCAAGCTGGTCATCAATGGGAGGAGAGGCCCTTGGCCCTGTGAAGGTTCTGTGCCCCAGTGTAGGGGAATGCCAGGGCCAGGAAGCAGAGGGAGTGGGACGGTGAGCAGGGGGAGGGGGAGGGAACAGGGGATTGTTTTAGTTTTTGTTTTTTAATTTTATTTTTTTTCTTATTTTATTTTATTTTTCTTTTTTCTTGGAGAGGCACCTGGGAAAGGAGATATTGTAAATAAGAAAACATCTAATAAAAAAAAGAATCTAAAAAAAAAAGATTTTGGAAAATCTAATAATACCATAATAATGACATACAGCTCTGACTTTTTAAACTGAATTATAAAGGTTCTGAATTATTTATACTTTCTGACTTACAATCTGCCTTTCCTGATTTATTTGCCTCAGCATAGAATGTAAGGGCTCCAGAAATTGGTGTCCCTGTCACTATATGGGAGAGAATCCAATTAGTTCTCTTTATAAACTGAAGTTGTTTGTTTTGGGTTATTTGTTGTTAATATCTCCCAAAAAAACTACTGCAAGCCATTTGCCAATGTTACTTTTCTGTTCATAATGAGACAATTTATACATTAGTAAAAGGTACTACAATTTCTGTTGGATCTATTTTTGCTAAATGATGAAGTCTCATTTTTTTTTCCTTTCTGAATCCATAGAGAAACCTTTTCTATATAGGTCTTTAATTTTTTACTCTGTTTGTGTGCTATCCATTCTGAGATATCATCTCTCTGCAACAGAATTCCTGTGGGAGAATGAAGAGAAGGCAAAATAACTAAAATACAAGCCATCTCTGGTTCCAAGCTATCTATATATGCTTTGTGTGATTTCTTTTCTACCAGAGCCAATTCTTTTTCAGTCTTAGCTGATAATTTTCTTGAAGTACTGAAGTTTTTATCACCTTGTATGGTTTAAAATAACCATACAATTTAGTTCTTGAGTAGTGAATCTAATTATGGACCTTAGTCAATTAATATCTCCTGAACAATTTTTGAAAATCTTAAGAGTTCTTAATTGGCCTTTCCTGATTTGTACCTTATGTGGTCAAATCTTTTGTAAATACATACTATATATTAGATAATTAATAGAATCTCCTCTTTGCATTTTTTCAGGAGCAGTTTTTCATCCCCAGCAAAATTCTCTTCATCAAATATTTTCCCCCTAAGGTATTTGTATCTAAAACAGACAATAAGATATCATCCATACAATGGTAAATTGTGGGTTAAGAAAACTGCTTGTTATTTATAGTGGCTGTTGTACAATATTGGCATAAGGTAAGACTATTCAACATTCCTTGTGGTAAGACTCTCTCCAATGATACTTTTTCATTGGACAACTTCTATTAAAAGTAGGCACTGAGAAAACAAGCCATTTTCTATCATGTCCATGTAAAAGGATTGTGAAAAAGCACTCTTTTAGATCAATCCCTATAATAATTGGTCATGCCTTAGGTAATAAGGAAGGCAATGGGATTTCAGGTTGTAAAGAGCCTATTGGCTGAATGAATTACGTTAATTACTCTCAGATCAGTCACTATCCTCTATTTGCCATATTTCTTTTTTCTTTCTTTCTTTTTTTTAAATATCTGAACTGGTCTTTTTTTTTTTAAGATTTATTTATTATTATTATAAATGAGTACACTGTAGCTGTCTTCAGATACACCAGAAGAGAGTATCAGATTTCATTATGGGTGGTTGTGAGCCACCATGTGGTTGCTGCGATTTGAACTCATGACCTTCAGAAGAGCAGTCGGTGCTCTTACCTGCTGAGCCATCTCACCAGCCCGCCATATTTCTTTTTAAAGACAAATACAGGAGAATTCCAAGGGCTGGTGGACTCTTCTGCATGTTGAGCCAGCAGCTGTTCTTGGAATAGCTGTTCTAGTATCTGCAACTTTTCTTTTGTCATAGGCCATTGTTCTGTCCAACCAGGTTTGTAAGTTTTCCAAGTTAGTGGTAGGGCAGCTGGGGATAGGCCAGCAGTGGTTCCCCCATATAAAATTGATTAGTCAGCCTGTGCTGTAAACTGCTTATGAACAGCTTGGACATTCTGTAACTCTCTTTGATAACAATTTTAAATTTCTTTACAAGGAACTTTTTTTTCCTCTTACAGCCTGTCTCTAAAGTTGGATGAATGCTAATCTGTGCTTCCCACTGTTGCAATAGATCTCTTCCCCACAGATTTATGGCTATCTTAGCCACATATGGTATTAACTTTCCTTTGATATTCTGGTCCTATGCTATTAATCAGACTTTGTTTTACCTGAGACAATGCCTTAATTCCTAGGAGCTATGTAGATACCCTTTGTAGTGGCCAAGCTGGAGTCCAGGAATCTTGTAATATTATAGTTATTTCTGTATCTACTAAGCCTTTACTCTCAATTCCATCTAGCAGTAGTTTTGACTTTGGTCTCTTATCATTTACAGTAGTTTACCAAATTTCTGGGGTTTGGTATCCTTAGAATCTCTTGCTTTTATCCACAGGAGATGCTCTATCTCTGTTAATGCTTTATTTACACTTTGAGCAGCTCTATTTGTTCTATCAGGCTTTGATTTTTTTTTTTAGTTGGTTTTCACAATAGTTTTTTCTTGGTAGACAAGAAACTAATGGCTCATGTTTTTTTGTTGGTCCTTGAGCAAAGCCCCTTAGTCAGTTTCCAACATTAAGGAATTGTCTCAATTATCTTTGGATGACCTACATTTGCGAGCCTTATGTCCATCCCTTCCACATCTATAGTTCACAGGAATCCTTCTTCATGAATTATGATTAGAGAAGAATTTATCCTTAGGAGCTGTTTGCCTACAGTCCTTTAGGGAATGAGATGATATTTCACAGCCAGAGCAATGTGCATTTTGGGTTTTATATCTCTTGTAATTGTTTGTCCAACCATAACTGAATTGTGAACATTAAGCTCAATATCCATAGTAGTTTTGATCCATTCATAAAGAGGTGTGAATATGGCCTTTAAAGGTCTAATAGCAATTTTGCATTCAGCATTACAATATACAAAAACTAAAGATTCAATTAAAATTTCTCTAGCATTTTGATCTGATGTTGCTCTATTTAGAACTGTAGTTAGTCTTTGTAAAAAGATGGTGAAAAATTCATTTGAACCCTGGTTCATCTTTGTAAATGATTCATCTCATCCCTGCTGTTTGACTTTGTCTCAATCATTTAAGGCTATTGTATGATGTTGTTCTAAAATGTAATGTACTCTTAATTCAGAATTCAGGCCTTCACCTAATACTGATCCTTGACAATATCAATGCCTCTAGTCCTATTTCGTCACTCCATAATTGAAGCCTCATCTTTCTACCACATTAGCCATTGAAATTGAGGGTCAGGCTCTAAGATAGCTGTCATCAAATGTCTCCAATCTTTTGGAATTATACAAAGTTACATGGCCTAATAACTAATTATCTATTTTACATGTATCAGATGTAAGCCATAGGTTATTATTGCTTCCTTGAATCTTTTTAAATCTTGTACCTCTGTAGTCTGCCATTCAAATTCTTGATAACCTAGTGGACCCTGTTTATCTAAGGTTGTAATTACCTTATCAAGACTGGAAAAATCATTTTAGTATTTTGTTTGTTTCTTTTTTTTTTTTTAAACAGATATATACTGCCTTTTTGAAGTCTTGTTACAGGTAGTGCTGTAGAGTTTTGATTGGATTCAATTGAAATTTCTTCATAATTCTAAGGATTGTGTACATTTTGTTCTGTTGTTCATACTTAGAAAGGATTGTTCAGTCCCTTCCTTATCCAAGTCTGCTTCCTTCTGATATCTTTCAAAAGGATATATAAAATAGTCATTACTGCTGATAAGTAAAACAAAATTAGGATCCACCTGCTCTCCGTCATTGGCGTTTTTCTCCATTTTTAAAACTGAAAATATTTTTAATCTCTAACTCTCCTTAAGAACTTCACTTTCTTATTTTAAAACTAAATATTTCTTCCTATGATTTTTAATACCCAGTTTCTCTTCTTTTTTCTTGTTTTTAAACATAATGCCTTAAAAGTTCAGAAGTTTGGAGCTTTTCAGTCCTGCTACACCTCCAAGAAAAGATTCCTTTTATCCTTCTGTGCACCTGCAGGCTCCTCAGGCCAGCACATGTCTATGGTGATTGACTCTGCCCTCTCAGCCCAGTAGAGCAAGCTGTCCTTGATAGTTCACTAAAGCGCTGGCTCAAGAGAAATGGCAATGCAGTTCCAGTACCTGAATTCCTCATGGGCCTCTGCTTGCTACAGCAGGCACTGTGGGATTTAAGGGGCCTGCACTCTACAGTAGGTTTCTCTGTGGTTGCCTGCCCCCCACCATTTGTGTAGCCAGCCAGACTTCAGTTGCTCTGCTCACAGAGCAGCCTTTCCACTGCCCCAGAGCAGAATGCTAAACCGTCCTTCCTATTGGCTTCTCAGGCTCTAAGCCTGGATTCTAGCCCATATTGGGCACCATTACTAGCTGACTGCTTTTTCACTCATGACCCAGGTCCTGAAATAACAACTCTGAGACTTATTATTTATGAAGAAATGGCTAGGCCATATGCTAGGTATTGTTCTCTGACTAGCTTGTACCGTAATTAACCTGTTCATTCTATTCTATGAGTGCCACATGGCTGGTTGCCTCTTCTCAGTTTCTTGCACTGGTCTCCTCAGACTTCCAAGTGAAGCTCTTCCCATGTCCTACTCTACCTCAGAATTCCCCTTTCTCCCTACTGGAACTTCTTCCTTCTACTTCCTGTCCAAGCTAATAGGCCACCAGCTTTTTGTTGACAGGTGCACGAGAAATTCTCTCTACACTAAACCTTTAGAACTGTAAGCAAGTTCCAATTAAATGTTTGTATTTATAAGAGTTGCCTTGGTCATGGTGTCTCTTCACAGCAATAAAACCCTCAGTAAGACACTCCTTTTCCAGAAAACCGAGGTTTGATTCTGGGCACCCACAAAGTAGTTCACAATTGTCTATAACTCTAGTTCTGGTGGATCCAACACCCTCACACAGGGATAATGTAGGCAAGACACCAATGCACATAAAATAAAATAAAATTTAAAAATCTATACTCTAAAGCTAAAATTGTTTTTAATAAAAATATCTGGAAAGTGGTACCTCTGAAGTTTGAGTGAAAAAGCACTAATTTATTAGTTTTAGAAAGATTTATTTAAAATTCTTCAGTGACTCAAAACAAAAGAAAAAGAAAGCATAACAGATGTTGAACATTCTTGAAGGAGAGAAAGTAGCATTAGGCTGATGACCCATAGGATTAAGGTCAATGTAAGTCTGTTGTTATCTATTCCTGTGTCATTCCTGTGTCATTCCTGTGTCATTCCTGTGTCATTCCTGTGTCATTCCTGTGTCATAGCGGCTTCATACTTAACACATTTTCCACTCTGTGTGGTACTGATCCTGAAATTTTTTGAATCATATTCAGCATTCATATGTCTAGAAATGTAATTCTAGACATATTTTCCTTACTTTGCAATATGAAATTTATAACTTTGAAAGTATGTTGGAGATTAAAATAGATTTTGAAAAGTTAAGACTCTTTCAAGTATATGGAGGAAATAAAAAGTTTCTTAAGGATAAATTAGTAAGTTTATTATCTTTAATAAATGAAAGATAAATATAATAAATGATGAATTTAAGAGTCATGAATTCATAAATAGCTTCTTTGCTAAACAAAACCAAACAAATTAGCATGCATTGCATTATTAGAAATGCTATAGAATATTAAGGGGTAAAGGATTTTAATGGCCCCCTACTTCCCTCCTTTGAATATTCAAAGTATATTTAAATACCTTGCAGAAAGTAAGTATTTAAGTAATTTTGGCTCCCTGTAGTTTCTTCGTAAAATGTTAGTAATGAACTTGTAATGCAATGCCAGGCACAGTATAAACAAACAAGTGAAGTGATCCTCAGGACAGAGTACAAATGCTTATGACATGCATGGGAAGTCGTCATTCTGTTATAGTGGTTTGGAGCTAGACAAGATCCAGTCTCTATAGCTAAGGAAATGTATACTGTATACTGCTAATCTGAAGAACTGAAAACATGATAATAGACTGCAATTACAACCAAATGTTTAACTGGACAAATCTAGTCTCTAAGATATCTTTAAGTATCTTTCACTTCTCTTTGGTCTCTGGCCTCTTCTCCTCATTGTCCAGGTTGCATTCTTTGCCTGCTTTGCTGAGATTAGCATCCTCTGCCCACGTTCCCAGATGGAAAAATGGCATCATCAGGAGCTTGGCACTCAGCAGGATAGGACACAGCTGGAGTACCCCACAAAGTACTCCATGTAAGGGTAGGTAGAAAATTGTGTCTCTTTTCTTGATAAAAGCTGTGTGACTCAGCAGTCAAAATAAAGCCCTTTTCTTTTCCTGCCTCATAAAAGGAACAGAGAAACATGGAAGAGGATGGAATTGAAGAGAATAAATGGGCAAGAGTTGGAGAAAGGTGGGGAGAGGCAGGGGATAGACAATGGTGCCTATGTACTTAGGAGCTGCTTGAAGCAGACTAGGAAAGGTGAAAACCACAGAAAAGTACTAAGTACAGTATTTCCTTGACAAAGACTTCAGAAAAGACTGAGACTAAATCCTGCTAACATGGATTCCCACTGAGAGAACTTCAGAATTGTGCTCTTGTCCTGGGCAGAGATGAGGTGGAGCCTAGAAAATGACTAATAAAGGATGACTAGACTAATGAGAGACACACAGAGAGGGATCTCAAAGTTTCACTGAACTGGATGAGGTAGTGTGTCAAGTACAAATGTATAACAAGCAAAGGAAGAGTAAAGAGTCCCTTGGCATCTAAGGTTAAAAAAAAATGTTAAATAAACTTTTGTAGTGAAGGAGTCACTGTTTTGCCTAAGAAATGCCTAAGAAATTTCTCAGACAAGCTGAAGCACACGACAACAAAGACAGGACAGGATATAAAACATCAGAACAGTCCAGGCTTCTTCCCACACAGCACAGGAGTTTACAAGTGAGAGTCCTCTCTAGGCAAGAAGGCAGAGCATAAAGCTGCCAGGACACTCCCTTTGGTCCTTCCTTGGCTGGGCTCTAAGAATCATCAACAACTCCCTTGCTTTAAGCTCTTCACTAGCTTCTACCTTCCTCTCAGGCACCTGGTGTGCTCTTGATGTCTCAAGTTTGATAAGGAAGAACATGATCAGAATTAAACATACCTGGAGGTGTTAAGGTTGCTGTGTGATGTCTTACAAAAGATGTTTCTACTTGGCGATTATTCACATGGTCAGCATCCAAGTTACATACTAAGCCTGTATGTATAAAAGAACAACAAATAAATATAAACAGCAAACTTCCATAATTCCTAGTCTAGAAAGGGGAATCGATAAGCAAATAAACAGTTGTATGTATCAAGAAGTGATGGTTCTGACCTGGGTGTGACAGAGTGCTGAATGTCATCCAAGTGGTACAGTTGGGTAGGCTCGGAGGATGGACTGATACAGGAAGTGCCCATGTTTCTCAGCAACAATAGGAGCAGAGGCAGGAGAGTGATCCAAGCGGTGAATTAGGGAGATAGTTGCAAAATGAAACACACCTTGTGCTTAAAGGACTTCAGAATGGGATGTAAAGAAGGTAGAAGATAAGGTTGCCAGACCAGATTCTGCATGGCCTCATTTGACTCAGGGTGCAGTGCAGGCTTTGCGTTGTGGCTATATTCTCATGTGCTTTGCATGCAAGAACTCCTGAGGTACATCACACACCAGATCAGCAGATACTGCTAGCAAAGAAGGAGGTGAATAAATGGGACGGTAACAAGGAAGCATCAAGAACGCTGGCAAGACTCAGCTGGTCTGTGTTTCAGTTTGCTTACTTTGTAATCATGTAGCAGAACTGCACACTCCTTTTGTGTGTGTCTCTTATTGTGGTATATACATCTTAACAGTTGAGAACCCTGGGGCCTCGCTAACAGACACTGATAGAGCATGCGAAGCCTAGGACTGAGGAATCTACCATTTTTCTTTCCCACCATGTTGACCAAGTTGATCTAGAACTTGAGGGCCCTCGTACCTCTTTCACTTCAGCCTCCTGAATGCTAGGACAGTGGGTGTGCGCTGCCATATTTGTGGAATCTGAATTATTTTTAAACAGTAACCTTAGACCAGTGGTTCTCAACCCCTTTGGTAAGCCTCTACCTCAAAAAATATTTACATTATGATTCACAACAGTAGCAAATTTACAGTTACAAAGTAGCAACAAAATGATTTTATGGGAGAGGGGAGATCACCACAACATGAGAAACTGTATTAAAAGGTCACAGCCTTAGTAAAGGCGGGAACTACTGCCTTAGAGGATCTAACCTAAGGGATCCCCTAGCCTCCACTGTGAGAACACTGCTAGGGATGCTGGGAGGCACCAAAAATGTGCAAGCAAGATGTTAAGAACAAAGATTTGCCCATCGTGTGCAGATTAGAGGAGGAGAGGCCATAACCTCATACCCTGTTAGCACCACTAGCTTTTGTCCCGTCCCCTTTGTGTTTCTGAAGTAGATGAGACAAATGATTGCTAATGACTTATAAATACTGAATGTGGGGTTTTTTTTTTTTTTTTTTTTGAAGCTGGATTTTGGTATTTTAAACATGAAAATATTTTACCCAACACATTAATGTCCAGTGACTGAATTTAGGCCAGGAACAGGCCTCTCAGGTGTAGTAACATTGCTTTCCCTTGAATTATAGCATTAAAAATTAGAAAGGGGAAACTATACTTGGCCTGAAATAACAAGAAAGCCTAACACTCTGAGTGGAAAATTTGTACAGATTTTTCTTTATAAGTGGAGTACAAAAGAAATGCCATGAGATTTTTCAGTTGTCACATTACAAGTTTTTGTGTGAGCAAAGTATGTCCATTCAGAATATCAGCAAAATTGAGACTTATAAACCAATGCATATAAACCAATGCATTGTTTAGGAGAAAAATAAAAACAGGCTCTATAAACACCTGTAAGGGTAAGTTTTAATAGCAATGCTTTGGCACACAATTTGGCACTATTTAGTTACATTAACTAATTTTTTAAATAATTTCTCTGATCCAGAAATTGTACTAATGAATTTAGATTCTTTAAGAGGGCTTCCTTGACTTGTGTCCAAGGAGCATGTACCAGAATATTGACAGCAGCACTGAGTATTGCCATGGTATCCTATAATAAACAAACAAGCAAGCAGCTATCCAATAATAGACTGCAGAACAGAAACACTCATGAACCAAAACAAAATATTCAAAGCACATGGCCTATTAAGTCAATTAAAGCCCAATACAGGAGCATATTGAGTAAGTTAACACAGTTAAGATTCTATTGTCAGAATGGACAAATGACCCATCAACCTTTGATTCTGTCTCTATCAGTCTTCTTCATTGAGGGTGCACTCACAGAATCAGAGCTGAATAAGTATCTCCGCAGACTGAGGTTCCTAGGGTCAAAATCTGCACTTGTTCCACAGTCTTAGTGTCAGTGCACTTGGCTGACAGAGTTTCCCAATCAGCCTCATGATTATTTATATGCTCATGCAGAATGTCTTAGTTAGGGTTTTACTGCTGTGAACAGACACTATGACCAAGACAACTCTTATAAGGACAACATTTAATTGGGGCTGGCTTACAGGTTCAGAGGTTCAATCCATTATCATCAAGGTGGGAGCATGGCAGTGTCCAGACAGGCATGGTACAGGAGGAGCTGAGAGTTCTCCCTCTTCATCTGAAGGGCTGCTAGAAGACTGACTCCCATGTGGTTAGGAGGAGGGTCTCATTACCCACCCCAACAATGACACACTTCCTCCAACAAGACCACACCTACTCCAACAAGGCCACACCTCCTAATAGTGCCATTCCCTGGGCCAAGCATATTTAAACCACCACATTCTACAACCTGGCCCCCATGGTTTGTTCAAACACATGAGTTTATGGGGGCCATACCTACTCATAGCATAATAAAAAGTACATCTAGTCCAACTTGCAAAGTCTCCATAGTCTAGTGAAGTTCATCCAATCACTTAACTGTAAACCCCAAAGCAAGACAGAAAACCAGCTGGGCAAACTTCAAACTCTATATCTCCATGTCTGATGTCAAAGTGGTCTTCAGATCTTCAACTCCTTTTTCATCTTTCTTGACTGCAACAAACTTCTTTTTCATGGGCTGCTTCCACTCCCTGCTAGCAGCTTTCCTCTGCAGACATCCCATAGCTCTGGCATCTCAAACGTCTTGGGGTCTCTAAGGCAACTTCAATGTTACAGCTTCTTGTTACAGTGTCTGGGATCCACACAGGATCTTCTGGACTCCTTCCAAGAGCTTAAATCACCTCTTTAGCTCAGCCCTTTATAGCACTGGTTAACAAGAAAGTCTAAAACTCTAATGTACAGATTTTTCCTTATAAGTGAAGTACAAAAGAAATGCCATGAGATTTCTCAGTTGTCATATTACAACTTTTTGTGCGAGCAAAGTACATCTCTTCAGAATATCAGCAAAATAGAGACTTATAAAAATGTTCCTGGTGATCATCCTAGGGTACTGGTACACTAGGGTCTTCTGTTGTAACTAGGCTTCACCAGGCTTTCTTCATGGTGCCAAGCCTCAACTTCTTTGTATGGCCCCTTCAGTCCTGGGCCATCAACTGCAACTGAGGCTGCACCTTCACCAAAGGCCTTCCCTAACCTCTCACAGTGCCAAGCCTCAGCTGATCTCCATGACTCCTTCATGCCTTCAAAACCAGTACCACCTGGATGATTCATAGACATTACCAAGTCTAGCTCAGAATGAGGTAAAACCTTGGCTCTTTCTGGAATACAGTTTCTTTGTGATCTCAGAAAACACTTCCTGGAAGAGTGGACATCAGTAATGCTCGTGTCTTCTTAATCACCACTAATTTCTTTCTTTTTTTTTGTTTCCTTTTGTTTGTTTTTTGTTTCTTTGTTTGTTTCTTCAAGACAGGGTTTCTCTGTATAGCCCTGGCTGTCCTGGAACTCACTTTGTAGACCAGGCTGGCCTCGAACTCAGAAATCCGCCTGCCTCTGCCTCCCAAGTGCTGGGATTAAAGGCATGCACTACTATTGCCTGGCCACTGCTAATTTCTTAGCTCCAGCTAACCAGCATCAATTGTCCCAGTAGTCCATTCTATTTTTCACTTTAAAGCGAGAGCCACGAGGCCAAAACTGCCAAGTTCTGCTGTTTGCTGGGGCTGGAACATGCTCCCCTTATTCTATTACCAGCTTTCTGTTTTCCAACTCCCTCACTGCCTAAGCTGGGTTGTGCTTAAGCACTGGAACTTGCTCTGTAGACTGACCTCTAACTCAGATCTCTGCATGGCTTTGTCTCCTGAATGTTGAGATTCAAAGCTTCTACCACCAAGCCTGTACTTAAGCTTTTCTTCACTTAGAATTTGTTCTGTCCCAGGCTGGCCTTGAACTCAGAGATCTGCTTGGTTTTTTCTCCTGGGATTAAAAATATGTACCACCATGTCTGGGCCTAAGCTTCGGTGGGTAGGATATTTTCCCAAAGTCACCACTCCTTTTAATCTGTTTTTCTCCTTGAACATAGGATTCATCTCCATTTCACTTCCGGGTGCCCCTTAATTACTTGAACCATATAGTTTATATTTCTTCCTTTCTCAGCTTGCTCCTTTTTATTAAAATGCTTTTCATAAGAGTGAACTTTAGTAACCACACAACAGAATATATACCACGATGTTTTGAGATTTCCTTTGTCAAAGCAGTTAGTCTAAATGAGAAGCCAGCAGCTGGCCAGTTAAAGATCTTGAGTACTCCAGTATTTATGAACGCGGAATGCTTCAGGGTCTCCTGCATATCTCATCTGTCATAACTGGAGGGTATCACTTGCTTTTCTCATTCCTAATTATGCTTCTTGTGTAGATACTCTCTGTGTGTGTGACATGTTACATGTGTCTGACTCTCTTGAGGTATCTTATGAATGTTGTGTACATAAGCTATGTTAATTCTAAGTTCCATTTTCTCCATTTGTATTTCTCTTATTTTAGGAGAATTAAACTCTTTAAATTCAACACACATATTATAAATACCTGTGGGATACATTTTCAATAAAATAAGTGTTTGGAAAGAATTTAAGATCTGACTAGTTAGTAGAGATGGGAAGGGATATGGTCCATATGCGAAATAGAGACATCTAATTATATGGGTAATGTATCATTTCTTAGTGTGGATGGTGAGTTCATGGGCATTCATTTTATTATTTTTGTAAATTTTGTGTATTAATTCCTTCTAACAAAATTACAAGTGAAGTTTGAGATGATACAGTACTTGGGCCTTTGCATTTAATAGGCTCTTGATTATAAGTAGCCAATTAACTTTAAGGCACATATTTTTGTGATTTCTTTTTGTTACATAATCAACATAAGTCATAAAATACTCTTATATGAAGATTTCAATACATCAATTTTAGAAAGCCACTTCTAACTGTTGTCTGGTGTTGTCTAAATTAAGGTTTGTTTCCCGGACAAATGAACTTTGCTGTACTGTCAACAGAGACAGTGTGGTCGAACATTCAACAGGATCCCACGTATCCTGTGAGCGCCATTCCCACAGTGGAGTGGAGTTAGGCTGTGTGCTGGCCCGCTGTTTTCCAATCTGTCATCTGGTTGGATCTGTATCTTGGAAGACACTGTCTTCCTCCTCTAGAAAGACGGCTCTCATCCAACATCTTCAAAAGAATTCACACTCATCATGTGATAAAAATTCTTGAGATTTTGTAACTGATGATCATGGTTGGCCTCTTGAATTCCAAACAAATAAAATCTATAAAATGACACTCTCATTTCTTTTTCTTTTTCTTTTCTTTCTTTTTTTAAAATTTATTTATTAATTAATTAATTTATCTATTTTTGGTTTTTCGAGACAGGGTTTCTCTGTACAGCCTTGGCTATCCTAGAACTCACTCTGTAGATCAGGCTGGCCTCAAACTCAGAAATCCACCTGTCTCTGCCTCTCAGTGCTGGGATTAAAGGAATGTGCCACCACTGCCTGGCCTGACACTCTCATTTCTGCAGTTTAAATGGAGAGTGGTACTAAAAGTAGCTCCGTGCTTTGACCCCCAAGAGACACTGACTTGTCTAGGTTCCCCACCATATCAAAAGCACCCAATGGGCAAGGCCTTTTTTCACTGGCTTAGGAACCATGTAAGAGACCATTAGAACTCGTGAGAATTTCTCTCTCTTTCTCCCTCTCCCTCTCCCTCTCCCTCTCCTTCTCCCTCTCCCTCTCCCTCTTCCTCTCCCTCTCCCTCTCCATCTCTCTCTCTCTCTTTTTCTCTCTCTCCCTCTCCCTTTTGGTTTTCGATATAGACCTTGCTGAACTCACTCTGTAGACCAGGCCAGCCTCCAACTCAGAAATCTGCCTGCCTCTGCCTCCCAAGTGCTGGGATTAAAGGCGTGCGCCACCACTGAACTTTATGTCTCTTCAGGGAGCAGCAGCAGAGTCCAGGACAGCGCAGAGTACGCTGTATCATTCTGGAACAAACTAGACCCCCAATCACATCTCTGTCTCACCACTTATGGTTCAGATTCTTGATATTTAGAAGAAATTTCAATACAGGGCTGTGGTTGTGCTGCGTGGTCAGACAGCTGAAGGTGATGGTGTCCATGACTAAAGTTCCCTCAGGTCAGAGAAGGGATGGAAGGAGCAGAGGGGAACCTGGCTCTTCCCCAGCATTGTTCTCTGTAAAGCTATTTGCCTTTTTTCCTCTTAACTGCTGTCAAGATCTAATGGCCTGTGTTCACTGTTGGGGAATCCAGCTCCAAACATTATACTTAGCCCAGATGAGTGTGGTGCTCATAGTTTCTGCTGAGAGGGCTGGGCAGAGTGCATTATTCTTTATGTGGCATCAGGAAGGCTCCTCCAGATTTGGAAGGCCCCTGGTAGTTGCAGTCAAGGTAGGCTCTGTGTCCTCTGGATCTCAGGTTCACTTCCTAGAAGCCAGGATGCTGCTGTCTGGCCCCTTTTTCAAGAAGCCCTCAAGATCAATCAACAGAGGAATCTGACCCCCAGGGTCCTCTCCTCTGAGATAGCTTGGGAGTCCAAAAACCAGAAAACAGCTGAAATAGGATGGAGTAAGTGATCCAGGCCAGAGTCACTTGGTTTCTAGACACGCTTTGGTGCTATGCATAGTTCACATCCAGAGGCCAGTGGCAGGGTAGCTGGCAGCCAGGGCCTGGGCTGGTCAGGTACAGAAGGACCAGGGAAGTGAAACAGCAGGGTGTGAGGGTGGGACTGGCCAGGTTCCCACAGTCTGCTGAGCTCTCATTAGCCTGGCACAGAGATTGAAAAATGTACGTCTCCATCTATTTCTGGCACTTAAATGTGTGAAGGAAACACGTTGCTTTATTATTTTATTTTTGTAAAGTTGAAGACAGAGGCAGACGCCCCTAGAGCGTGTGTGTGTGTGTGTGTGTGTGTGTGTGTGTGTGTGTGTGTGTGTATGTGTGTGCTCTAAAAAGCACCCACTCTGCCTGCACATATTTGGAAGGAAAAAAATATCAAGGACAAATAGGCCATCCCTCTAAATCTGCTAGAAGAACATTGGCAAGGAAAGGAATTGTCAGCAACTGGTAACTAAAGGAGATGGGGGGCTCAGAAATCAGGAAAGATGGCCAAAAATGTAATCTAAGTAAAAAATAAAATAAAATAAAATTTAAGAATAAAAAAAATATGACGACTTGGTGTAATATGGATGTTAGTATTTGTTATATGCAAAATAATGATAGAAATAGCCTCTAAACTTCAGTTAAGAACCACGTGAGTGGCAGGTCTTCCTTTTGGATCCACCACCTGCATCCATCTCTTTTCCAATGCAGATGGAGCGGCCGCCATGATGCAGATGTTTGTGAAGACCTTTATGCTCGTCAAAGCCTCAGACACTAGAGAAAATGTAAAGGCTAAGATCCAGGATGAGGAGAGAATTCCTCCTGACCACCTACGGCTGAACTTTGCTGGTAAGCAGCTGGAAGATGGCTGTCATTTGTCTGAGTACACCACTGAACAGGATTCCATCCTTCATCTTGTGTTGAGACTGCATGGTGACGCTCAGAAAAGAAAGACATCTCACCTCACTCCCAGGAAGAGTGAGCATAAGAGGAAGGAGGTCGAGTGGGCTGTGCTGAACGGCTGTAAAGTGGATGGAAAGGGCAGAACTGGCCTCCTTCGTCGGGGGTGTCCTTCCGATGAATATGGTGCTGGAGTTTTCATGGCTAGCTACTTCAACAGACATTCCTGTGGCAAATGTTGTCTGACTTACTGCTTCAACAGACCAGAGGACAAGTAGTTTGTTTGTGAGTTAATAAAAAGGAGAAACTGAAAACAAAACAAAAACACATGAGTATTCTAGAAGTTCTCTGATCAGATGTATTTGGAAGTCTTAGTTTAATATCTGTCTGTGAATGACCAATGACAGCAAATTAAGTATTGAAGAAATCTGGAAAAGCAAAAGGACAGGACCTACATAGCAACTGTACTACTGAGTGGGGTTCTTAGGATACATTTAACTTCAGCTATAGAACCAGACCAAAACATTTTACAAAACAAAACACCATGGAAAAATATTCGGAATGCACAATATGCACCAGCATTGTGTTAGTCACCAGAAATGCTCTATAGGTGAGAGACATGGAGCCCATTGCCTACAGAGTGTCCCTACCCAAGCTCTGAGCTGAACAGGGGAAACAGGATCAAATATAAATGGTGGGTGCACCAGACAGATTTGTTAGTGTGAACATTTTTTTCGTTCTCCATTTTCATGTGAGTGTGGGAGGGTGCATGCAAGTATGCATGTTTGCATGTGTGTGGGTGCATGTGACCATGGGTGCCCATACATGTATGTGGGCATTGGAGGCATAAGGGTGATGTCAGAAATCATCCTCCATCTCTCTCTTCCACCATCCATTGAGGCAGGGTCTCTCAATCAAAACCTGAGCTTGCTGATATGGCAAGACAGCTTATTCTGAGATCCCCTATCACTGCCTCCTAAGACTGGACTTGCCATGCCTCCTTGCCACTTATTTGGGTTGTGGGTATCAGCCCTCCAAGTCCTCACATTTGTACGGCAAGCACTTTAACCACTAAACCACCTCTCCTGTATTGGCCATCTATTTCTTAGTACATGTTAGGTACATGTGTGTATATGCCTTTACGTGAGGGGCTGCATATGGAGGCCAGATGACAGTCTTGAGCATCCTCTGGAAGAGCCATCCCCCTTTCTTTTGAGACTTGGCCTTTTGCTGGCCTGAACCTTGCCAAGTAGGCTGGGCTGACTGGCCATCAAGCCTCTGTATTGCTGGGATTATAAGCATGGGTCAATTCCTTTCTCCATTGATTCTGAATATCTATTCCAGGCTTCATGCTTGTGTGGTGACTGAACATTTATTTTAAATTTAAAAAGACAGGCCTACACTGTTGTGTAAATAAAACTAGTTTGTTTATTTGTTTGTTTGGTTGGTTGGTTCCTTGGTTGGTTTGGTTTGGTTTGATTTGGTTGCCTCTGGTTTTACTCTCTGAAAAAACTAACCATTTCTTACTTGGAGTCCTTTATAGGTTCTCAAATTGTATGATGTAATGCATACAGACAGGAATCCATTTCAAAATGGAGTCAGAAATCCATCTCAGTATCCCTGTGTTCCTCTGGAAATGAAGCAGGAAATCAAGTACAATTTTTCAAGAGCTGAGGTTTAATTTTTAGTCTCTAATCCAGTTTTCTCAGGAAGTGTTAGCCACGTGATTCCTATTACCATCAAAAACAGTTGTATTGTGTGATGTAGACCATCTGTTTGGGCTATGGCAGACACACTGGGAAAACCCAAGATAATGGGAGCTCAGTTATTATCTGAGAAAGGTGATCGGTGGAAGCAGCCACTTCAGCAGCTGCCGCTGGAGCTTTCTTGGAGAGACCATCTGTGCCTCACGCCCACCTGTGCTGCAGATACGCCTGTTATACCGACATCCCCTGGCTGTCTGACCTGCGGTTGTACCGCACTATGGCACAATGCCTGCCACCCACAGGGGTGTTGTGACAATTGCTGAAGTAGATGCTATAAAGCATTGTGAACAATTCAAAAGAGGGTGCTGCTTAACTACCAAAACCATTATACACCCACAGCTTTTTTTTTATTATTTTATTTTTAACATTTTTAACATGGTAATAGAAAAGGGCATCCCCAGAGTTCACTTAAATTTCAGCATGTTTCATTGCATTTTATATTCACTAACTTTTAAAGGAATGATCATTTCTGGGATATTAACCCAGCACTAAAAGGAAATTCTAGTAGCATGTCGGGGTCAGTAATTACATGGCAAGACTCTGGACTGAGTCCTCCCAAAGTCCACCTGTTAAACCTCAGTGCCTCCATGCCCATGGTGGGATGGTATTCATAGATGGGGCCTTCTGGAGGTCACTGGGTCATGAAGGCAGAGCTCTTAGGCATGAGATCAGTGTTCTGATTAGGGCTCCCCAGGCAGCTCTCACCCTTCCCAGCATGAGGGGACACAGCAGGAAGACTGCAGGCTGTGATCTAGGAAATGGGTCCTTGACAACTCTCTCTGTGCCTGTACTTCTTTGCCTCCAGATCTGAGAACTGAAGGCTGGTTGGTTCAGCCATCTAATCTGTACGGTTTTCCTTGTGGTGGCCCAAGTGGACTGAATCACTATGTTTTTTAAAGGAATTAGAGCTTTAAGTGGTTCTCTAATTAAGGAATAATTACTAGAGAAGTATTTGGTTTCTAGAAGACCTCTGCTAATTTATAACAAGAACAACTGCATTCATGATTCTTGTAGGAATCGAGATCATTGGGTCACGGAGTCACACCTGTCAAAAGCATTATCTGGATCTACTTGGCTTGACAACTTTCTTTAAAGTCAAGAAAGAACAGAGGGAGGAATAGAGAAGGAGGGTGGGGTGGGAGAACAAAGTTTACCTACACATGTCTCTGACAGCATTTTAAATCCTGATCCATCACAGATAAATTGCTGTCGGCTGTCTCTTTATTTTCTTTTTATTTTTTTATATTTCTTTTCATATTTCAACTGTGTTTGTTATAAAAACTTGCTTTGTCTTTTTCCACTTGAAGGATAGGGGATCAAGTCATATTTAGGCAAGATTAATTGTCGTTGAAGACAAGAAAGCAAGCACACTAAGGTTGTGGAAATGAGACTAAGCTAATTCTAGGTAAAATTTTCACATGAACCTACCAGGTTACTCCAGCTCAAACAACCAGAGCCTCAGCCTACCCAGTTCACTCCCACCTGTTCTGAAACCAGCCTCTAGGCTTTGGCCAGAACCCACTACCTGCCACCACCCACAGGTCCCTTCTGCACAGTATCCAACCTCTCCACCCAGCCAGAACCCCCACTTCCTTCTCTAGGATCTAGTCTGGTGAGTCTCCTTGACCTCCTATCCACACCTTCTCCCCATCCAACTAGATATAGTCTAGGCCCTACATTCAGTACCCTGGTCTACTATGGGTTCCCTTGCCCATACTGCAACTGATCTTTGGACTCCTGCCAGGACTTTCCAAATCTATCTCTCCCACACCACATCCAATCTTTCCTCACATCCAAAGCCACCTCCACAGACCAGGCTTGGAACAGGAGGCACAAACTGTACATAGCCTAGCCCCCTCTGTCCACCTGTCTTCATTCCAACTAAGCCATTTCTAACCTCTCTGCCCAACCTTCCCCAATATCCTCTCTTCCTCCCTAACCAGCTCTGTCTGTATTAAGCTTAGAACTCACAAAAGAAGTCCATGTGACTATATCTCTGTGAAGTCCAAGAAAAGACAAACATAAGGCTGATGGAAATCAGAAAGACAAGCCAGGATGTGAGAACAGAATTCAATATGTAGATAAAAGCATTGAAGAGGACTCCAGCTGAAATGAAGATGAAATTGAAAACCCAACAACCCAACTAGAAAACACAAAAGAAAGACGTATAACTAGAGTGAATTAAGCAGAAGACAGACTTGAAGGTAAAGTAGATGATCTAGACCAAATAAGCAGGAAGGTGAAAAAAAATGTATTACAGGAAAGGAACATAAAAAAAAAATTGTGGAACACCATGGTGGTGGTGGTGGTGGGGAATCTTTGAATTACAGGCATAGATGGAGAAGAATCCCAAACCAATGGCATAAACCAGATTTTCAACAATATTATAGAAGAAGGCATCCCCAAACTAAGGAAAGACATATCTATACTGATTTAAAAATCACACAGAACACCAAAATAGACAAGACAAAGAGAGAAAATGCCCATGGTGCATCATAGTTAAAACACTAAGTGTATATAACAAAGAAAGAGTATTAAAAACTGTAAGAGAAAGAAATACATGTCACATATTAAGGAAACTCCATCAGCCCATTTCTTAGTAGAAACATTAAAAGCCAGAAGAAATTGGAGCAATGTACCACAAGTCCCAAAAGACTGTGTATGACAACCAACCTACACTAATATACACAGTAAAACTGTCCACATGAAGGAGAAAGAAAAAAAATTCCACAATATAAACAGCCTAAAAAATTATATTCAACAAAAGAAACCTGTGGTCTTCCCAGCCTTGAGCAGGCCCTTCCCAGCTTTGAGCAGGCTGAACAGACCTTGAGCTCTTGCCACAAGGGACCTTAACGACCTTGGAGGAGTCATTTGCCTTGGTTGCATGTGCAAGTTCCTACAGGAACTTAGAAGAATAGACTGCTGCTGACCTTGCTTTGCAACATAATCCAACTGAAACAAAGGATGGGGTTTGTGGGCTTGCCCTTTATAAATGCTGAATATTAAAACTTGGAGCCTGATCAGAACTTTGTCTTGGCTTCATTCCCTCCCCGACCCCCACCCATCTCTTTTTCATTTCCATTCCCCCTTTCAGGTAAATCCAGTTCATCCATGGGGGGCTGGACCACTACAGAAACCTAAAGAAAGTACAGGAACAATATTTCTGGGTGACAGAGGAATGAGAACAGCAGATAGACTGTGGAAAGGAACTCAAAGCCACGTTTATTAAAACACAAAGTGCCACTGAGAATGCAAACAACACTGAAAATCAACATCAGAATGTCCGTAATTACCACAGGCATTTAAATGCCGGTGAGCCGAATTCTCCAATCAAAAAATAGGCTGACTAAATGGGTCAAAATCCATCTATCTGTTGCTACAAGAAACAACTCAGAATTTTAAAAATAAGCACTTAGGAGGGACAAAAGTTCTCTAATCAAATGGGGTCGGGAATCAAGCAGGCATCATGATCCTAACACCTGACAAAGTAGATTTCCAACTAAAACTGATCAGAAGAGATAAAAATAGACACTTCATTCTAAGCAAAGGAACAGTTATCCAAGAAGTCATTGCTATCCTTAATACATACATACGTATCAAACACTGGAGCACCCAATTTCATTTTAAAAAACCTATTACTGGATTCAAACACACACATTAACACCAACCCTTTAATAAAAAGCAATTTCAATATTCTACTTTTTCTAATGGATGTATTATCTGGACAAAAAAAATAAAGAGAGAAACATCAGAATTAACTGACATCGTGCATCAAAAGGATTCAACAGATATCTACAGAATATTCTACCCAAACAATGTAGAATCTCTTCTAAAATAAACCACATCCAGGGATACAAAACAAATCTTTACAAATTAAAAAGACTGAAATAACTCCTTGTATCTATCTGACTATAGTGCAATTCAAATTGACAGCTAACAAAACTCTAGTAAACACATAAACTCTCGGAGATTAAACAATTCCTTGCTGAATGTTGAATAGGCCAAAGAAGAAATAAATAAACATACATTAAAAACTTCCTGGCACTCAATGAAAATAAAAACACAACACACAAAAAAAAAACCTATGGGACACATTGAAGGCAGTTCTCTAAGGGAAATCGATAGCTCTAAGTGGCTACATCAAAACAAACAAACAAAAAACAAGCAAACAAGCACTAATAAGTGAACTCATGATCTAATTAAAAAAGTTGAAAAACAAGAACAAACCAAATCCACATCCAATAGATGGCAAGCAATAATAATAATCAGAGTAGAAATCAATAAAACAGAAATAAAGAAAACATTACAAAGACTCAATGAATGCAAGACCTGGTTCTTTGAGATCAACAGAATTTGACAGAATTGAAATAAAGGGAGGCCCTTATTTAACAGAATCAGATGTGAACAGGAAATATTACAACAAACACCAAAAAAATTCAGAATAAGAGAATATTTTAAAAGCCTATTTTTAGATGCAGCCAAACAACCAAAATTAAACCAAAAAAATCAACAACCTAAACAGAGGCATAACAAAGAGATTGAAATAGTAATAAAATGCCCTTAGACTAATAAAAACAAAACAAAACAAAACTCCAGGACCAGATGGATGCACAACAGAATTTTATCAGACTTTCAAAGAAGTCTTACATCCAGTTCTTCTAAGCTATTCAAAAAATCAGAAACAAAAGGTGGGCTCCCACACTTCTATGACACTGACATCACTCTACTATCCAAACCAGGTAAAAACACAACAAAAAAGAAAATCACAGGCCAAGGTCCCTGGCTTAAATGTTCAATATGAAACTTGAAAAAAAGTATAGATATAAGTAAATTGGTTATATTCTATGACCATGTTGGCTTAATTCCTGAAATGTAGGAAGGTTCAACATACATATCAATAAATGTAATAAAATCACTTAAAGACAAAAGTCACATAATCATCTCAATAGAATACAGAAAAATTCTTTGACGAAATCCAACATGCCTTCATGATTAAAGTCCTAGAGGATGTAGAAACAGAAGAAGCACACCTCAACATAATAAAAGCTACCTCTGAGAAATCCACAGCCAACATTGCCCTAAACAGAGAAAAGCTTGAAACAATTGCATTGAAGTTAGAACAAGGCAGAGATGCCCACTATTCCCACTCCTTTTCTTTTTCTTTTTTTTTTTTCTTTTGGTTTTTCGAGACAGGGTTTCTCTGTATATCCCTGGCTGTCCTAGACTCACTCCGTAGACCAGGCTGGCCTGAAACTCAGAAATCCACCTGCCTCTGCCTCCCAAGTGCTGGGATTAAAGGCGTGCACCACCACTGATGGCCCTACTCCTTTTCAATATTCTACTCAAAGTTCTAGCTGAAGCAATGAGACAAAAGAAGGAATTAAAAGGATACCAATAAAAAAAGATGTCAAGTTGTCCCTTTACATGACAAAATACTTTTGAGATACCAAAATTTCTACAAGGAAGTATCTGGAAATTATAAACAAATTCAGCACTTTGGCAGGATACATAATCAACTTGCACAAATCAATAGCTTTTTCATTCACCACCAACAAACACATACAAAAGGAGATCATGGATGCACTCTCTTCACAAAGGAAATAGAACATCTAGAAATAAAGCTCACTAAGGAAGTGAAGGGCCTCTACAATGAAAACCTTAAACCTCTGAAGAAATAGATAAAGGCATTAGAAAATGGAAAGACATCCCATGCTTGTGGATTAGTAGAATTAACTAATTGAACTAATTAGTAGAATTAACTAATTGATAGAATGGTTATTTTGTAAAAATTATTTTACAAAATAACCATTCTATCAAAAGCTACTTACAGATTCAATACAATTTCAGTCAAAATCTCTACCTCTTTCTTCACAGAAATAGAAAAAAAAACTATCCTAAAAGTTATACAAAATCACAAAAGACTCTGGATACCAAAACAACCCTGAACAAGAAGAAAAATGCTGGAGGATTACAATTCCAGACCTTAAGTTATATTGCCAAACCACAGTAATAAAAATAATATGGCACTGGTACAAAAACAGAAGTGTAAACCAAGAGAATAAAATCAAAGGCCCAAACACATGCATATAAAACTTCAGCTACTTAATATTTGACAAAGATGCCAAAGATGTAAGCTGGAGAAAACAAAGCATCTTCGACAAGTAGTGCTGGGAGAATGAGATATCCAAATACAGAAGAATGAAATTAGACTGTTTTTTATGACCTTGCACAAAATTTAACTCCAAGTAGATCAAAGACCTAAATATCAAACCCCAAACACCGAACCTTGTGGAAGACGGCATAAGTAGTGCCCCAAACCATGTGTAGGAAAGGACTTTCTGAATAGGACTCAATTTGGCTGAGAATTGAAGACAACAAATGACACATGGGACTAGAAAACTAAAACCTTGTGCAAAATGTAGAATTGTGGTATGCAGTACCAGTGGATGTATCTCTAAGACAACTCTCTAATGTAAGGCTCAGGGGACATTTCAGAAGAAGGGACAGAAAGGCTGGAGGAGCCAGAGGGACAGGGAGTTTGTTGTAAGACTTTGTTTCCTAGGAATGTCAAAAGTTGCATCCATAAAGTCTCAACAAGATGACTGCCTAACAAAGTCACAAGCCAAACAAGACGAAAACAACAGATATGCCAAAGCGGATGGAGGAAAGACCAGGAGGCCTCAACCCTAGACAAAGAACTACAGGCAATTAAGGAATGATGAGAACAGGGGAAATAGACTTCTCTAGCGAGGAGCAAACCAACTGTTATCAGATAGCAAATGGTCAGCCTTGAAAACACATATGCAAGTAATGTTATACAGACTGAGCCCTCTATAGTTAGGAAAATATACATGCATATATATGCATGTAGTAACAGTTTAAAATAAAAGAGGCCACAGATTTGAAAGCGAGTGACGAAAGACATATAGGAGTGTTTGGAGGGCAAAAGGGGAAGAAATGATAAAAATCATATTTAAAAGCACAAAAATGAAAGAAAAAAACTAAAAATAAAAAATTACTTTTTAAGAAAAATAAAGTTCATGACTTCACTAAATGTCATGATTTTGTATGTTCATTGTGGTGATTTGAGCAGTAATGACCCCTGTAGCTAATAGGCTTGAATACTAGGTCCCAGCAAACGGAACTGTTTGGAAGGATTAGGAAGTGTTGGAGGTGTAGCCCTGTTGGAGGAGGTGTGGCCCTGTTAGAGGAGGTGTGGCTTTATTAGAGGAAGTGTGGCCCTGTTGAAAGAGGCGTGGCCCTGCTTGAGGAGGTGTGGCCCTGTTGGAGGAGGCATGGCCCTGGAGTTGAGGGGGTTGAGGATCTAAAATACTGTGCCATTCCCAGTATGCTCTCTGCCTTCTGCTTGTGGATCAAGATGTGAGCTCTCAGTTGTATCTACTACCATGTTTTTGCTCCACTATCACTGTGGGTACTGGGAACCAGTCCTGCTTGCAAGGCCAGCAAGTGCTCTTAACCTCTGATCTATCTCTTCAGACCCCTATAGCATTTTCCATTGCTATTTGGGAGGGGGGGTTTCAAGACAGGGTTTCTCTGTATAGCCCTGGCTGTCCCAGAACTCACTCTGTAGACCAGGCTGGCCTCAAACTCAGAAATCTACCTGCCTCTGCCTCACAAGTGCTGGGATTAAAGCCGTGCACCACTACTGCCCGGCTCCATTGATGTTTTATAGTTACTGATTTCTAGCTCATTTTGTTAAATGTGTTCTTATTTTATTCTTTTTTTTATGTTACTATAAATGAAAACTTAAGGTTCCATGTTACATTTCACAGCGCCAGTATGGCAATTTCACCTTGGTCTTATATCCTTTAATCTTTTAAATTCATTAGCCCTAATGCTTTGTTTTATTTTAGGATTGCTTACCATTTTCTATACACACAGTCATGTCATCTGTACGTAAAGGCAGTCTAGGTAACTTTTATTTCTTTCTGTTCTCTAATTGTCCCACTGAGGGTCTTTAACACTGTTAAATGTCGTGGCTCTGTGGACACTTTGTCTTCTTTAGAATAAGCATCCAGCTTATCATGAGGTATGATGTTAGGAATATGGGTTGTGCAGATCAGATTTGGTTCAGAACGTTTCCCTGCATGGTTCTCTTGAGGTAGACAGGGATCTGAAGTGTTGATGGATATAAATGGTACCATGCCCGTGAAGCTCTGTGTGCTCTTCATGTTTATAATAAAGTTGGAAGCAATGCCACTAGAAGGCTCTATTCCCCTTTTTTTACTCTTCTCCCTCTCCCCTCCTATCTATCTATCTATCTATCTATCTATCTATCTATCTATCTATCTACCTACCTATCTATAATTTATCTATGTATCTCTTTTCTGGAAAAGGCTAGATATGGTAAAGGATAGCTAACGATCTGTCCTTCTGTTGTCTATCTATTATCTATCCATCTATCTATCTCTCATCTCCAATCATTCTCCCTTACTTCTTCCACCTAGACAAAAGCACACAGTGAGATATGGTTGAAAAGAGTGATAATGTCTTTTCCTGTAGCCTTATGCTTATGGGATGAAGTGCATGTGTGCCTGAATTTCACTTGTACATATGCTGTAGCTGTTATATAAAATAAGCTTCTGGAAGTCAGCAAACGTGTCAACTCAAGAAAAACATTTCAACAGATTTCTAAGAGGAAAAGACATCCATCGAACCCAACTATGAGTTTACTTGCAAGGACAGCTGGCCTGCTCAGAGCTGGTCTGCATGATGGAAAAAGATTGATCTGTTGATGTTGATAATGGTCATGATGATGTTGGTGATGGTAATGGTGATGCATCAACTTATAGAATAAAAGCTGCGAGATCCTAGGTGCTATCTTTCAGAATCTGAGCTTCTAGGACCAAGAAGGACTGGCCACCCCAGTAAAAACAGTCCCAGGGGAGAAGGTCACAGCACAGCAGAATTAGTTGAATAGTTCTGTTGACAATGCTCAAACTTGCTGTTGCCTGTCAGCTTGCCATTTTCCCCAGTGGCTGTATTCATTTCCCACTCTCAACTTTCAATGAACTGCTTTCAGCTTTATGCAAAGCCTGGGGACCAATAAGTACTGCCCTTGACTTCCCATGAATATCTCCCTCAGCCAACAGAAAGGAAACACTCCATGAGTCCTAGTTCTTGGAACTGACCCTCTATGCACCCCACATACAACTATCCTGATTTGTGTTATTTGTATATGACAATCTGAAAAGCAACCTCAATTAAAAAAAAATCTTGTAAAAGTCCATTATATACAATTTCAAAGCCAAGTAATAAATGGGTTGCTTAAGTCCCAATAGCAAGCACTGTTCTTTTCTCTGAATTGAGAGCTAGCATTGCTATGTGTGATAAAAGCAGAAGTATTCTTTACTCCTTTCCATTTTACCAACTCCCACGTTTTGGTTAAAAAAAAATGTAGGGGTGAAAGAGAAAAAGAGCAAAAGGTCTTCCTGTATTTCAGATGGATCAGTAATAAGGTGACTGAGTAAACTAAAAGTCAAATGCTTGGGGATGCATCCCAATTGGAAGATGGCGCTGCTTATCTCTAACTAATAGCCACTGGCTGGTGAAAGGGAAAAAAGCAAGGATTGATGAACCAGAAGTGTGGAGGAGACACCTGGAATCTCACTACAATTCTCTCCTCTCTGCAGGTCCTGGAGGCAAGGGTGGTTCTTCCTCTGATGTATGTTGCTGGTGGTATTCAGCAGAGAGTGAGTCTCACCAGAGCACGTGGTGAGGTTCCAAGCTGTCCCAGGGAGTCCAGGAATGAACTGACACTGAAAAGTGAGGAATTACTCAGAACACATAACAGAAAAAGAACTGTGTAGTGAAGGGAGATGACACTGAATCTGCACCTTCACTTCTGCCAACCAAGGGGGCCAACTTTGATGCAAGCCACTGGGGGTGGGGGTGGGGGAAGTACAGCAAATGCTTAACCTTAGCTTTCTGAGCTAGCTAGCTCTGTAAAGAGGCAGCTCTCATATTGCATCTCTCTGGTAGCCCCTAGAAATCCCAAGA